>NC_091951.1:50875535-51155535 GCF_031021105.1 Erythrolamprus reginae
ATTCCTAGAGAGGCCCCACAGAGGCTTCTCCCTGCCTTTTCCGGTTACAGTTTCAGAGGCTCGGGTTTGTAAGTAGAAAATGGTTCTTGAGAAGAGGCAAAAAAATCTTGAACACACGGTTCTTATCTAGAAAAGTTCGTAAGCAGAGGCATTCTTAGGTTGAGGTACCACTGTATTAGCCCAGGGGCGGATGAGATGGCTCTTTTTCAAGCAGAAGAAAATTCCCCCCAAAAGATGGCGGTGTCCTCAGACCAATACCGACCGAACCGGATCCGTGATGCCATCGTCACATCCGCGGGTTGCTAACAGTTTAGGCAATCTGGTCCAAACCAGGAAGAACCTACCCTGGAGCTCACTGCCTTTATGATGAACTGCCTTATTGTTAATGGCCTATTTCCCAATCTGGAACAAAGAACAGCCAAGTGGATGTTATTTATTTTTTTAATGCAATAACTACAGGCACTGAAACATCTTGCGAGTGAACTGCCAAAAAGAAGCGGGGAAAAGAAAAGGATCGGTTTTAAGATTAGGCACTTTGGCACTAAAAAGTCAAGTATTGCTAATTAGGAAAATGAGTGATGAATCATAATCCCGGCATCACTCATTAAACAAAATTGCATTATCTTGGATTTACCAGACTGAGCGTTAATAGAAAAGAATGCAAATGAATTCCATTGCTAAAAGCTTCAGAAGTTCTTTGCCATGGAAATAACTAGTCTTTGTGTGTTATAATGCTGTTCATCAAGGAATCTGCAAACATTTTATGGATATTAGACCCATGCTGCAAATGAAGAAGCCGTCATAATAAAAGGTTAATGCCATTCACTGAAATGCAGACAGCAAATTTTGCACAAAGCAAAATTTTCCACTGCTTCTCAGCTTCAAACCATTTGCCTGAATGAGAGACAGCCTTCTCGCTTCCAAGCATCAGGCAGAAGGAAAGAAAATGACTTGGCAAATCTGAGAGGTCGCCGAATTAAAACTGAGCCCACTTCCTCCTTTCTCCACAACACAATATTAGCAATCATATGAAGGAAAGGTTCCCAAAAATTGGTACATTTTTTTTCATTTTGTAAACCATACAACCAAATGCCTTTTTCTGCGAGACAACCAGGCAGAGCCCAATGGTGGAGTCAAATGTATCAATAGTTTGGAGTTTCTGTGCCCCCATAAGAGACTTAGGTCCAGTCCCCTTTGAAGTTCTTTGACTCTTATCTGGCACCAATTTGTCTTGACTGTGAGTAGATCAGATGCCTTTGAATAAGTAGCATGAAATAAACTTGCATTTTTGAACACTATCCTGGCTTCTGATTTCTTGAACCTGACATTCTTAATCCTAATTCTGCCGCACGAATCCCAGTGACCGGTTAGGTCCCACAGAGTGGGCCGTCTCTGGGTCCCGTCGACTAAACAATGTCGTCTGGCGGGACCCAGGGGAAGAGCCTTCTCTGTGGTGGCTCCAACCCTCTGGAACCAGCTCCCCCCAGAGATTAGGATTGCCCCCACCCTCCTTGCCTTTTGGAAACTCCTTAAAACCCACCTCTGCCATCAGGCATGGGGGAACTAAAACATCTCCCCCTTGCCCATGTAGTTTCTGTGTATGATTCGACTATGTGCTTGTTCCTATGTATTGTTTACCATTGTTGTGAGGCACCCCGAGTCTACGGAGAGGTGTGGCATATAAATCCAATAAATCTAATCTAATCTAATCTAATTGTCTCCTGGAGTCTTAAACTAAGAGCTGATGGGAAAAGTGAAACAGAGGCTCCTAATCCAATTTGATTTCCCATCAGGGTCAATCATTGATACATAATAATAATAATAATAATAATAATAATAATAATAATAATAATAATAATAATATATTAATAATAATTAATTAATTATTATTATCAATAATAATAATAATAATAATAATAATAATAATAATAATAATAATAATACATCACACAGTCCTAGATGCTTGGGAAATATTTGACTTGTGATATTGTGATACGAAATCCAGCATATCCATCCCATTTGCTGTGTATTACTGTGAATAACAACAACGACAACAACAACAGAGTCAGCCTTCTCCAGGTCTCTCTTTGTTCTTAATGGCAATGTCACCTGGCAGGGCCTAGGGGAAAGGCCTTATCTGTGGTGGCTCCAGCCATAGGGAACCAACTCCCCCCTAGAGATTTGCACTACCCCCACTCTCCTGGCTTTTTGAAATGTACCTTTGCCAGCAGGCATGATGCTGTTGAGCATTGATAGTCTTCTCCGGATGTTGATATGATCGTGTTTGAATGAAATAGGTTGAACGGGTTTTAAATTGTTCAGGTTTTAGTTTTGATTATTTTTAATTTTTGTATTTTGTATTGTTGTTGTTTTTTACTATGTAAGCCAACCCAAATCCCTTTGGAGAAGGGCGGCCTAGAAATCCAAGTAAATAAATAAAATAATAAAACAACAGCAACAGCAACAACAACAGAGTTAGAAGGGACTGTGGAGATCTTCTAGTCCAGTGATGGCGAACCTATGACACGCGTGTCAGCACTGACACGCGTAGTCATTTTTAGTGACACGCGGCCGCCGGAGAAACTTTTGGAGAGAATGCGCCAAACGCACGCGACGAGAGCCAAAAAAAAACAAAACTCCTCACTCTCACCACCCCCTCCTGTTTCACCTTCGTTGCTGCTTGGAGAAGCCCGTGCCTCCTTCGCCTCCCCCCCACCCAGCCCGGGAAGGAAAAAGCCAGCAGAGCGGAAGCGCAGGTTCTTAAAGGATCCGCGTTGTTGATTTCCAAGCACCAAAAAAAAAAAAGGGACGCGGACGTGTGAAGAGCAAGAATAGGAGCCCGGCCCGGCTGGAGCTTCCCTGGTGGTGATGGCAAGTGAGCTTTTGGGGCCCGGTGGGACGGCGCCGGCCATTGTGTGCCCGCACAGCCATTAGGAACCCCCTCCCCCGGCAGAAATTTTTGAAGTGGCGCAAAGCCACGCAGTCCTGAATCGCTCCCTTCTCCGGCCAGCAAAGTCGGCTGCCCAGGAAAGCGCCGTATTTGAAAAGCGTGCGTTTAAAAATCGCGCCACTTTCCCAGGCAGCCGGCTTGCTGGCCAGAGAAGTGAGCGATCCGGGACTGCCTGGCTTTGCGCTGTGATGACAACAACGGCGCCATGGTGGCTTTCAAGCGCCGCCCTTCGTGGCGCCCAACCACCCGTTCCTGAGGTAGATGTCTGGCGTGCTACCGGGAGGTGGAGGCGGCGCGTGGCCAGGCGCTGAGCTCCATGGACACCTGGGAGGGCGAAGGGGTGAATGTGGCTGCTGCCTCTTAGGCGGAGGCGAAGGTGATGGCGGAGTCTGCGCTGGGGCCATGCAGGGACACTGATCCAGGGGGCCACGGACCGGCAAGCCGCCCTCCACTCTCTCTCCGCTCTCCCTCTCTCTTTCTCTCTCTGTTGCCGGCGTGGTGCACGAGAGAGAAAGAGAGAGAGAAAAAGGAGGAGAGAATAAGAGAGAAAGAGAGAGAAGGAAAGCAAGAGAGAGAGAGAAAGCAAGGGAGAGAGAGAGAGAAAGAGAGTGTGTGTGTGAGAGAGGAAGAGAGAGAAAGAAAGAGAAAGAAAGCAAGAGAGAAAAAAAAAGAGAAAGAGAGAAGGAAAGTAAGAGAGAGAAAGCAAGAAAGAGAGGAACAGAGAGAGAGAGAAAGAGAAAGAAAGAGAGAGAAAAAGAGAGAAGGAAAGTAAGAGAGAGAAAGCAAGAAAGCAAGAGAGAGAGAGAGAGAAAGCAAGGGAGAGAAAGAAAGCAAGAAATAGAGAAAGGGAGGAAGAGAGAGAGAAAGAGAAAGAAAGCAAGAGAGAAAGAGAGAAGGAAAGCAAGAGAGAGAAAGAGAGAGAAAAAAGAGAGAGAAAGAAAGCAAGGAAGGAAGAAAGAGAGAAAGAAAGCAAGAGAGAGAGAAAGAAAGCAAAAGAGAAAGAGAAGGAAAGCAAGAGAGAGTGAGTGAGAAAGAGAGAATAAAAGAGAGATAGCAAGAGAGACAGAGAAAGAGAGAGAGAGAGAAAGCAAGAAAGAGAGAAAGAGGAAAGGAGGGAGAAAGAGTAAAAAAGAGAGGAAGGAAGGAAGAAAGAGGGATGGAGAGAGAAGGGGAAAGAAAGAGGGAGAGAGAGAGAAATAGGGCGAAAGGGAGGAAAAGAGGGGGGTTTTGTCCAAACTTTTTTTAGCGCCCCCCCCCCCCCCCCCGCTCACCGTTCCCCAGGATTTTGTAAATGTGAATAATGTGCCGCAGCTCAAAAAAGGTTGGGAAACACTGCTGTAGGCCATTTGGGATTTCTGAATAAAATATAGCCTGTAAATAAAAGAAATATTTTTTCTTTAACAAGAAAAAAGATAAATAAGAGGGAATCTTGTATTCCTTTTCTTTCCTGTTAAAAGCTGGGTCTCTACACATTTGAGTGGATGCCTTCAACCTCAATTGAAGATTTAGCCAATGAAATTCAACAACAAAAAAGTCACTAAATCAGTGATGGTGAACCTGTGGCAGTCCAGCTGTTGCTGGACTGCCACAGGTTCGCCATCACTGGAAGAATTCCCCCTCCCCCTCACTTATCTTAGTTCATGGCACCACACACAAGTTAAATAATAGCAAGACCAACAAAAGAAACCAACTGACAGATTAACAAAGAAGTCACTAAGCAGATAAGTTAAATAATTATACATATTTGTTATTTAAACTATAAATATCACAAAATTATGTTTTTTTCTCAAGGTGACACACCACCCGAGTTATGCTTGGTTTTTTGGCAAATTTTGACACACCAAGCTCAAAAGGTTGCCCATCACTGTTCTAGTCCAACTGCCACCTAGGTAGGAAACCCTGCACCACTTCAGACAAATGGTTATCCAACATCTTCTTAAAAACCTGTGGTGTTCACAACCTCTGGAGGCAAGCTGTTCCACTGATTAATTGTTCTGTCAAGAAATTTCTCCTCAGTTCTCAGTTGCTTCTCTCCTTGTTTAATTTCCACCCATTGCTTCTTGTTCTACCTTCAACTGCTTTGGAGAATAATTTGACTCCCTCTTCTTTGTGGCAACCCCTGAGATATTGGAACACTGCTATCATGTTTCCTCTAGTCCTTCTTTTCATTAAACTAGATGTACCTGGTTCCTGCAACCATTCTTCATATGTTTTAGCCTCCAGTCCCCTTAAATGATGGTTAAACTTTTACATAATCAGACATGCTTCTATACAATGACACCATCATTTTATAGCCTTGCACATTCAAGTTTTGGAACATTCTAAGTAATATCATCTTTGGCACCAAACATTATCCAAGGTTATTGGGTACCATCAGAATAACAGAATAACAGAGTTGGAAGGACCATTGGAGGTCTTCTAGTTCAACCTCCAGTTCAGCAGGAAACCATTTCGGACAACTGGTTGTCCAATCTCTTCTTAAAAGCCTCTCAAAGTGTTGAAGCACGTAGAAACATGGAAACATAGAAGATTGGTGACAGAAAAAGACCTCATGGTCCATCTAGTCTGCCCTTATACTATTTCCTGTATTTTATCTTAGGATGGATATATGTTTATCCCAGGCATGTTTAAATTCAGTTACTGTGGATTTACCAACCAAGTCTTCTGGAAGTTTGTTCCAAGCATCTACTACTCTTTCAGTAAAATAATATCTACTCATGTTGCTTCTGATCTTTCCCCCAACTAACCTCAGATTGTGCCCCCTTGTTCTTGCGTTCACTTTCCTATTAAATACACTTCCCTCCTGAACCTTATTTAACCCTTTAATATATCTAAATGTTTCAATCATGTCCCCCTTTCCCTTCTGTCCTCCAGACTATACACAGACTATACACCTACCAGGTATTTGCTGTCTTTTGCCATATTCCCCCCTACTACAGAATAATCCTTTAAGAGGAAAACCCAAAATTGCCATAACCTGTGTTTTGAATGGTAAACCCTAATAGCCATTTATCTGTAACCTAAAATCATAAAATTGAGAACATAGTTTTGGCTTCTGAGAAGTTTGATCATGTGCCATAAATAGCGGTGTTTCTCAGCACAGATTTTGAGATCTTCATAAGTTACCTGATTAAAGCTCTGACACGTTTTTATGGCTTGCCTTTGTGGTCTTCTGTGATTAAAATGGATATACTGGCTCCAACTGTGGCTATCCCCCTCGGTTTCTATTTCAGGTTCTGCCAGACTCCCAAAGGGTCCTTGGAAGGACAATTAACCTACATGTCCTCTACGAAAATCAGGGATAATGGCTTCTTTCTAGCGAACTTTAATTCACTCGTATCTATGAAGTGCTTTGAGACAATCAGAGGACCCAGCAATTCCGACTACATTAAACTCTGTGGATAAAATACCATGTTTTTACAAATTATTTTGTACATTTCCACAAATCCACAAGGTGTATATTAAATACTATGCCACATTATCAATTGCCATTACATATCATACCAAGATCCCACTGAAACCTTTCCTTGCTTCTTCTACTTTTCATGCTTTTTATTGCTATTCCACTTACTGCATGCTTAAATAGTTCAGCCCACAGATAAAGTTGGTGCATATGATTTGGAAGGAAGGGGAGGGGAGGGGAGAGGAGGGGAAAGAAGGAAGGGAGGGAAGGAAGGAAGGAAGGAAGGAAGGAAGGAAGGAAGGAAGGAAGGAAGGAAGGGCTTTGCTATCTAAAAGGCAATGATAGAATATCCTGTATTGAAAATATTAAAGTCCCCTGGAGGAAGTGCTGGGGAACTTTGAGAGTTGAAGTCCACATATCTGAAGTTTGCTAAGGTGGAGAAACATCAATTGAAGGGCTTACAAACCAAACCTATTACAGAAGAAAGTAGGCAGCCTATAAATTTATTATCAAGGCTAACGTCTATGTTTTATTTGCAACATTCACACCAGGGGACCTACAGAATCCAGAAATTAGGAAGCCCACAGAACCCCATTAAATGGCTGAAGTCATCAAGGGAGCTTTTATCAGTGGCACCTTATCCTGTAGATAATTGCATGCAAATGACCCAGAAAGAAGCATTTTTTTAACTTTTGCCCTTTTGCCTTTGTTTTTCCAACTATAAGGCACCAATATTTGTTCATTTGTTTGCTTTTCTTTCATTTATATGCCGCTCATCTCATTATCGTGAATCATTCTGGGAGGCTTAAGATAGAATAAAAATGTAGATATAAAAACATTAAAAGCATTAAGTTAAATAAACAAAAAATGAAAACCAAGAGCCTGGACATTTCAGGGCTGAACTTTATAATCTACATCCTTATTCAAACTCGTTTGGGTTTCCAGGTTAAGATTTCAGCAAATGTAGGTCTGCCAATTTCAGGCTACAAAAATCCCAGTGGGTGGCAGCAAAGGAAGGAAGAAAACCCAAACTCTTTGCTGCCATCTCCTGGTCATCAGGATCACTGGAGTTTAAATCAATCTAATCTACTCTAGTGTCTTCAACACATTACAATTCAGGTGTTAATGATAACCAGAGAGACAGTTTGGTCTAGTGGTTAATGCACCCATGCCAAAACGCAAGAGATTATGAGATTAAGTCCTGTTTTAGCTGGGAAAGCCAACTGGGTGACCTTGGGCCAGTTACTCACACTTTCTCTCAACCCAAATCAACTGTCATAAATATGAACTAGTTGCCAAGCATCTGAATTTTGATCACATGTGGATGCTACAAATATCTAACTGTCACAAATCACTTTTTTCAGTGCCATGGTAACTTTGAACAGTCACTAAACAAACTGTTATAAATCAAGGACTACAGCTGCAGGAAACCCCAGACTCTTATCCAACCATTCCTTGGGCAGCATCTCTTCCAGTATTGAGTTGCAGACAGTCCAATACGGCATCCTGGTAGTGAAAATGGAGCTGCATGTGCAGCTCCAGCTGACCGGTGGCGGGCACACCCATCAGCACAAGATTCAGCTTCTGAACATCCGCCGGAAGCTGAATCTCACATGCAAGCAAAATTTCAGCAATTTTTGCCGATTTTTTGCTCCTGTGCATGCGCAGAAGCAAAATATCAGCAAAAATCACTGAAATCTCACTCACGAGTGCATCCTCACAAGAGATTTGGCTTCTGGTGCATGTACAGAAGCTGAATCTTGTGCCGATGTGCACACACATGCACAAAGTGCACCTGCCTGTGCCGGTCACTGGGAGCATTCCAGTAGCGCTGGCGAAGAGGAGCCCCCACCTGATCTCTTCATTGTGTTTCTCAAGGACTTTCTCACTTACTATTAGATTTGTCTTATGCAGAAGCCCAAGTGGGAATATACAGAAAGGACAAAGATTCAAGGTGAAAGTATAAGCAGCATTGAAAGAAAATTACGAGAGGACAACGCTGTATTGTTTTAAAAAGCACCTAATCAATTGATGCTTCTAAATGCTTTTTTTATAAATGCAAAAAAACTTCATGTATAAAGCAAAATAGATGCAAGGGGAGAGGAGTGGACCATAAATGTTCCCTCCAGTGTCATTTTTGCTCTTGTATGTTTTGGATTATTTGTATTTTACAAATAGTGAGCAGTGCCATCGCACCACAAAAATAAAAAGATATACTTGAAGAAAAGTTTTACTCCGTCACCTGTAAATTAACCATACTATTATTTTAATTCTGGTGTGTTTCAAAATAGAATAGAATTTTGGGACATGCTAAATAGCTCTTCAGAGCCATTACATTATCTGGTTACTTATTCTATAATGGAAATGCTCCAGAAAACACAAGGTAAGTACATAATTGTATGCTAAGCAGCCTTCATTATGAATGTTAAAACTGCTGCCATTATAATACCAAGGTTCGCTGTATGCTAATGTTATGTAAAAGTAGAAAAGATTTAAAGAGCAAACAAATGGATTGCTTTAAGCAAAATTCCAAATGTTGGAATGCTGTGAACTTTAAGGAGCCTGGAATCAAAGTCATTTGTCACATGGATGGTAGCAGTGAAGAAATAATATTTTACTTCAAGCAAATTCATGGTGTTATATAGCCAGATTCCACTTCTTCTTCTTCTTCTTCTTCTTCTTAGCCTCACGAATAAATGGAAGGCATTAACAAGGTTTATTTTGGTCCGATTACATCAGCCCACAAGTTATTTGTTTATAAAAATGCCCTTCATCTTAATGGAATTGATGTTTAAAAGCTGCAGTCAATTCAGAAATTTGGTAGCCCTAATAGAAGGGATCAGCAGAGATGATACCGTACTGTATCAAATGCATTGTTCTAAACTTCACTAATCTATGACTCTTTCTAAACATCACGTCCACTCATGACTTGGAATAAATAATATCCGTGATGCCTCAAAGGCCAGGGGCATATTTAAATAAAAGCATTGATCTAAAAACAAATAATGAAGGTTAAGCCCTCTACTGCTCTGACATTGGAGTTGAATCATACTATCTTTTTCTTTTCGGTTTCTCAACCTCTGAATGACGGTGGTGACCATTAAATTTATAGCAGGCTTGTGACCACAAGCAATCAATCACAGAATGCCAGAGTTAGAAGGAACAGAGAAGTTATCCAGTGTAATACTCTGCTTGGTTTTAAGACCTCTTAAAATATTTTGGGCAGATGGCCATCTGGCCTTTTGGAGAATCCATGATACAAGTAAGTTACAGAAGCCATAGAAAGAATGCAGAGACGAAGAATAAAGAAGGTTAAATTCTACATACAATGGCCAAAGGAACTAGGTATGTTTAGCCTAACAAAGAGATGGCTTAGGAAAAGATATAACATTTAAAGGACTGTCAGAGGGAAGAGACATCAATTTATTATCTGAAGCACTCAAAGAGAGAGTAAACCATGGGCAGAAGCTTATCAGAGGGAGATTCTACCTGAGAATAAGGAGGAATTTCTTGACAGTGAGAATTTATTTATTTATTTTGTCCAATACACAATGAGGGTTACTGAAGTCATATTTTTTAGTCAAGTTTGGAGCGGTTAATGTTAAGTTTAAATCTGTTGTGTGCTCTTGTGTTGTTGTGGTTGAAGCTGAAGTAGTCGCCGACAGGCAGGACGTTGCAGCATATGATCTTGTGGGCAATTATTTTATTTTATTTATTTATTTATTTTGTCCAATATACAATGAGGGTTTTAGTGGGTATATATCTACATACACATAGTAAAATACATGATGAAGGTTATAGAGGAGATACTCATAGTAAAATATATCTAAGAAATAATAGAAGAGAAGGTATAGTAATAGAACATATCAATGAAAGAATAGAAGAAGAGATATAGGAATAGAAGAAAGGAATAGGAGATATAGGAGATATAGGAGAGCAATAGGACAGGGGACGGAAGGCATTCTAGTGCACTTGTACTCACCCCTTACTGACCTCTTAGGAATCTGGATAGGTCAACCGTAGATAATCTAAGGGTAAAGTGTTGGGGGATTGGGGATGACACTATGAAATCCGGTAATGAGTAATGAGAATGATTAATCAATGGAACAGCTTGCTTCCTGGAGTCATGAGTGCTCCATAGCTGGAGGTAAGCAGACTTGGTGGCACAGTGGTTAGAGTGCAGTACTGCAAGCTACTTCTGCTGATCATTGGCTGCCAGCAGTTTGGCAGATCAAATCTCAGTAGGCTCAAGATTGACACATCCTTCCAAGTTCGGTAAAATGGGGACCCAGATTGTTGAAGGCAATATGCTTAGTCTCTGTAAACCGCTGTAAAGCACTGTGAAGTGGTATATAAATCTAAGTGCTATTGCTATTGCTAGGTTTTGAAGAACAGATTGGACAACCATTTGTCTGGGATGTTATAAGGGCTCTTGCCATGAGCAGGAGATTGGACTAGAAGTCTCCCGGTCCCTCCAGCAAAGCCTGCCTGCCGGGTAAGTCCGGCGCTGCCCTTGCTGGAGAGACGGAGTAACGACACGGACACCAGAGCTGGATTTAAAATTGGGTCATTTTTATTAACATAAATTTGCATAATTTATTCAAATACTTTGCATAAATTAGCATAAACAACTATGACCCGGAAATGGACCTGCAGGGTCAAACAAATACTTCCGGGGCGGAAATGACGTTATGCCAGTAAACATTCCTGGGCAACTCATGGGCGTATCTCGATGCAAGGTCCAGGTGAGGGCCAGGCCGTCACCTGTGACCTTTTCTGCCATGCTGTGCATGAGGGGGGTCCCACCGGCTAACCCGAATCGGGGAATTAAAGGTGCAGGACCCAAAGACAGGTTCCCCCCAGCTGCTCAGGCAGAAACTCCCTCCATGAGCTTGCAGAGAACCTGTCAATCATCCCCAAAGATGCCCAAGGGAGAACGCGCGGTTGCTAAACCACCCAATTTTCCGCCCCTAACCTGCCTACCCAAATGACCAAAGGTAAGCCAATTAACCTAATTAATGCAAGCACCCCCTAACCGCACAGCCATCACCCCAGTGTGGAATGGGCGAAAAAACAGCTCAGCTAAGAGGCAGAACTGCAAAAAATTCCCATTCGGCCCCCTAAGGGCGACCCCTAAGCACACTGCAAAATAGTGGAGGGCGGGCGGGTGTCTGCTCTGAAGCTCAGTCCGGGCGAAAAGGGAGAGCCCCGGGCCTGCTCGCCCTTATATAGGGCAAGCAGGCCCCGCCCGGACCAATCAGGGCCTGGCCAATCAGGCCCTGATCTCCCGAGCGAAGTCTCGCATCGCGAGACTTCGCCCGGGATCCAAAATGGCGGCCGCCATGAGGGACCGTGTCTCCCGGTCCCTCCAGCAAAGCCTGCCTGCCGGGTAAGTCCGGCGCTGCCCATATATTTTCAAAATGCTAGTTACACAAATCCAGAGAAAGAATCTTTGCCTTTTTATAAATTTATCTAAGTACAAAAAAGGCCCTGTATCTTAGTTCATTAAGACAAAAATAAACCAGGTAGTACTTCATTAAAGCACCAGGGAGCAATGTGATTTTGAAATGTCACTTTCTCCTTTAATTAATGCGCTCTAATGATAAGTGTGTCATTCTTGCCTAATGAAAGTTTGGAGAGCACATGAAATCTGGGTCACATTTCACAATTGGGAGCCATGTAGGTAAACACAGAATAAATTACACTTGCCATCAAAGGAGGGAACAATTAAAGTGAAGCCTTTGTTGCCTACCATTGTGTAGTTGGGGAAACAATCTCTCCCACCCACCTAGCTGCTAAATTCTTCTCAAGCAATGTTGAAAGCTACAATGGTAACAAGATGGTCATGAGCTCACAGATACGATTATTATTTTAGTCTAGCTCTAGGCCCCTCCCTTAATAAGTTTCATAGCAACACAAAGTCTCCAATGTATTTTGCCAGCCACATCTTATAAAGTGCTCGGCCACCTGCTCAGAGACACATATTTAATGACATATAACAACCAGGGCCACCTGCTCACAAGGAGTGGGGGATTATAGCTATTACTGGAGTGTACTAGTTGTAGAAAGACAAGAGACAGCATTTACTCTTTCAGAATAAATCAAACCCTTACAAAAGGGAAATAGATTGAAACAAGACCAAAAAAAGCCACAGTACAGTGGTAACTCTACTTAAGAACTTAATTTATTCCATGGCCAGGTTTTTAAGTAGAAAAGTTTGTAAGTAGAAGCAATTTTTCCCATAGGAATCAATGTAAAAGCCAATAATGCATGCAAACCCATTAGGAAAGAAATAAAAGCTCGGAATTTGGGTGGGAGGAGGAGGAGGAAGAAGAGAAGGAGGACTGTCGCTGCCCAGAGCAAAGGGGGTGTTTCTTTTCTCTGAGCGCTGGCAGAAGTTTATTCCCTCTCCAAGTGCCCAGAGAAAGGAAAATGCTTTGTTCGCTCTGGATTGCCAAAGCCTCCTTAAGCACCACCGAAAGGCTCCTCTGGCAGCCCAGAAAAGCCCAAAATGGCTGGGATTAAAGGGGGAATGGCAAGAAACTGGGCAGGCTTTGTGCCGCTCTCAAATTTCCTGGGAAATTTTCCCGGGCTCAGGTTCTTAAGTAGAAAATGGTTTTTAAGAAGAGGCAAAAAAATCTTGAACACACAATTCTTATATAGAAAAGTTCTTAAGTAGAAGCATTCTTAAATAGACATACCACTGTATTGCCTGCCTGCCTGCCTCTCTATCTATCTATCTATCTATCTATCTATCTATCTATCTATCTATCTATCTATCTATCTATCTATCTATTTTGACATCTGTTGCCCAATCCTGAAGGACTCAAGGTGGCTTACAGCAGTATAAAAATTACAATTAACAACAATAATAAAAAGAAGTCTATAGGAAAAAAATCATTCTAAAAT
This sequence comes from Erythrolamprus reginae, assembly GCF_031021105.1. NCBI lineage: Eukaryota > Metazoa > Chordata > Lepidosauria > Squamata > Dipsadidae > Erythrolamprus > Erythrolamprus reginae. Next base: position 50,888,798 of record NC_091951.1, read on the forward strand.
CATTCTTAAAACTAAGACAATTTAATAGCATACATACTAATCATTCAAACCAATTCGAACACGTGGACATGCTAGTGGTTGTTTTAGGGTCCCCAGGCCTGCCGCCATAGCCATGTCTTCGTTGCCTTACGGAAAGCCAGCAAGGTGGGGGCCATACGGTCCTCGGGGGGGAGTTGGTTCCATAAAGTCGGGGCAGCAACAGAGAAGGCCCTCTCCCGCAGCCCCACCAGCCTACATTGTTTAGCTGACGGGACCTGGACGAGGTCGACTCTGTGTGCTCTAATTGGTCTGTGGGAGGTATGTGGCAGGAGACAGTCCCATAAATAATCTGGCCCTAAGCAACCGGTTAGGTCCCACAGAGTTGGCCTTCTCCGGGTTCTGTCGACTAAACAATGTCGTTTGGCGGGACCCAGGGGAAGAGCCTTCTCTGTGGTGACCCCAACCCTCTGGAACCAACTCCCCCCAGATATCAGAGTTTCCCCCACCCTCCTTGCCTTTCGTAAGCTCCTTAAAACACACCTCTGTCATCAGGCATGGGGGAACTGAGATATTCCCTCCCCCCTAGGCTTATAAAATTTATGCATGGTATGTCTGTGTGTATGATAGATTTCTTAAATTGGGGTTTTTTACATTACTTTTAATATTAGATTTGTTCATATTGTCTTTTTACTGTTGTTAGCTGCCCCGAGTCTATGGAGAGGGGCGGCATACAAATCTAATAAATGAATGAATGAATGAATGAATGAATGAATGGATGGATGGATGGATGAATGGCTTGGATTATACCTGGAGACTAATAGGGAGGCACTGCATCTCGCGGAGTATAGGTGTTATATGGGTGTACTCGCGCGGCTGCATTCTGGACCATTTAAAGTCTCTGAATACTTTTCAAGGGTAGCCCTATTGCATTGGAATAATCAAGACGGGAGGTGATGAGGGCCTGAGCGACTATTCGTAGAGCCTCCAGGTCCAGATATGACTGCAACTGGCGGACCTGGGCAAAGGACCCCCTGTCCACAACCGAGAGATGATGTTCAAGGTTCAGCTGTGGATCCAGGAGGACACCCAAGCTATCTGATGGGGTTAAGGTTTCTCCCCCCAAAGCGATGGTTGGACAGATCGAATAGTCCTCTGGAGGAAATCTACAGCCACTCAGTCTTGTCTGGGTTGAGCTTGAGTCTGTTGGCCCCCCATCCAAACTCTCACGGCCTCCAGGAACCAGCATATCACATCCACCACTTATCAAACTTGTAGATATATTTCTTTTCTTTTTACTTGAAACATAGGACTGCTGACTGGAGAACGGCATCTAAGATTTAAAAGCTACTAGGAGCAAGGAATCCCAATGCTAAATAGGGTTGTTCGAAATGTTTATTTCACTATCAGCATCCAATGGTCCTGGCTAACATTTCATAGCAGCCTTTCCACTCCGATTTTTAAGAAGCAGAAATCGAAAAGATTTTCAGAAGAAGCTTTTAATGCACCATGTTTTCCTTTAAAAGCATTTTGCATGAAGGATTTTCTGGAAACCTCTTTTGGCATTCAGCCCTTCCTGGCTCTCGATGTAATACTTATAAACTTCTCCACCTGAACATCTTTCTTTCCCCCTCCACTCCCCACACTTTATAACAAATCTTGCAAGAAATACTGCTCCAAGATAAAATTATGTCAAAGCAAAGTTCTTTTTATGATGCTTTTAACACAACAGGACTTAGGATTTTAACACAACGGGACTAAGCTAGATAGGCTGGTTTTTCAAAGAAAGCTAAACATGCATGACAAATATAGATCATGCTCCAACATGCAATCACCCATTTTTTTTCCTTGGCATACTTCTAATCAAACCTTCCTTGAAATACTGTGCTAGAAGTTTCAATCACAGTAATGATTACTTTCTCTTCAGAACACTTAATGTCAGTGATGGCGAACCTTTTTTCCCTTGAGGGCTGAAAGAGTGAGCACACAAGCTGTCGTGAATGCACGAGTGCCCACACCCATAATTCAATGCCTGGGGAGGGTGAGAACAGCTTCCTCCACCCCCCCACCCCCCGGAAGCCCTCTGGAGGCCGGAAATGGTACTTCTGGTGGGCCCAGTAAGCTCGTGTTTCACCCTCCACAGGCTCCAAAGGCATCCAGGGAACCAAGGGAGGGTAAAACGCCCTCCCTATCCCACCCAGAGGCTCTCTGGAAGCCAAAAACACCCTCCCAGAGCTTCTGTGCAAGCAAAAAATCAGCACATACATTCATGTTGGAGCTGAATTACGGGAACGGTTCACATGCCAGCAGATATGTCATCATTGCTCTATGTTTTTGTGCATGCAAGCCAACCTCTTACAGAAATTTAGCTCGGTGGCTTTTTCCTATAAATTAAGGTAGTCTGTAATTTGTGACCGCAACAGGGATTAGAGTTTCTGTTGGTAAGCAAGATGGCCGTTAAGTGAGTCACCCACAATGTTATAAAAAATTTTGGTCATGGTTGTTAATTGAATCTGTTGTGGTTGACTCTGACCCAGCTCCTGCCCCAGGGAATGGGGAGGTGGATGCAGGGGAAAATTCAACATGGCACAGGCCTGTGTTATTGCCGACAGAATCAGATCAGAGTTTAGTTTCCTCGGACGAAGAAGAAGGTGGGAATGACTCGGCAGAGGAGGGCTTGGCACACAGCCAAGGCAGTCAATCTTCCTTATCTTCTATAGCTTCAGATGATGACATGTTGGACCCACGCAAGCACAGAATTATGCGTAGAAGAGACCAAGTAAGAACATATTACAAAAAATAAGGGAGGCCACCTGTGTTTGGGTGGGGCTCCAGTAATTAGGGCTGCTGCTATAAATAGCAGCAGCTGGGTTTGGCCATTGTGGAAGAACATCTGTTCGCAGTTTCATCGGGAATCTTGTGTGCTGGACTTTGTTGCTTTTTCATGCCTTTGAAACCAAAGCAGAGCAGCGTGTCTCCCTTCGCTGGAAGAAGAAGGGGTGTGAAGTTACTCCACAGCTTCTGGCTAAGTACTTAAGGGAAATTGTACTGGCTAACTGGTTGTTTTGGGAAGAGTGCTCTTTGCAATACAAAAAGAGTGCTTAGTTTATTTTGACTTTTCTGATAAAGAACATAGTTTTGAATTTTCAAACGTGTGTGTGTCTGAAATTTGTATCCTTGAATTTTCAGGAGGCTTCTATCAGAGAGCCCGGCAGAACATGAATCACTGCAGTGATTTTGGAAAGAGTCATTTTAAGATGAATTGTACGTTTAGTAGTTTTTCAATCCATAATCTCCACTATAATTCCTTTTTTAATCAATTTCTCAGAGAGGCCTATATATTGTGTTTAGTCCTCACCATACAGTTGCATCCTCTTACGGCATCTATTTGTTCTTCACTGCTTGCAAGAAGTACAAAAGTTCTTTTTCAAGAAGCAACTGGACTTTCTGGTTTTCCTTTGAAGATGTTTCACTCTCATCCAAGAAGCTTCTGAGCTCTGAGATTGACCCTTGGGACAACCAGGACCGGAATGACTGAGAATCTCCATAGACAAGAAGTACAGAAGTTTTTAATATGAATGTATATGTTTCCTCCCTCCCCCTCAAAACAAAAAAGGATTGTCCTAAAACGTATCCAGCATATGCTTAGCAGGAAAAGGTACACAACTGCCTGGCTGAAATAAATCAAGTAAGGACGCTACCCCCCAAAATATGTCAGTTTTGACATTTCATGTTTAACTGAATTCTATTTCTGCAATGGCAATCACTGTCTTTTACATACAAATTAACAGCCCACCATCTGTCAAGTGTTTAGATAATCACTGGGTGTAATGCACAGTATGGTTATTAGAACATGACTTGACAAAAAAGAAAATGAACACTATTTAATTTGGACTACAAAAACTATGATCTCACCAATGACAAGAGAATTCTCCTGCATTTTGGCTCTAAGAGAACAATGGTGTTATGCCATTAATTTAACAGATTAACAGGTAAAGCAAACTTTGAAAAACTGAAAATATTGCAGGTCATCTAATCCAACCCTCTGCCCAAGAAGGAGATCCTATATCTGCCTCTACCTAGGATCGAACTCACAACCTGCTGATTGCAAGGAAAGAGCTCTAGGCCACAACAAAATGCCTGAGGTTAGGCTAAACTGCAACATTTGCTTGACCGTGCAATATTTCAAACTGATCTTTTATATAATAGATAATCATTTATGTCTTGATGAGGTTTACTGTTCTCATGCTTATAATGTTAGAGGGAGAAAAAACACCATCAACTGTATTGAAATGGAGGACAAGAATATCTCCGGGACCACCTTCTGCCGCACGAATCCCAGTGACCGGTTAGGTCCCACAGAGTGGGCCTTCTCTGGGTCCCGTCGACTAAACAATGTCGTCTGGCGGGACCCAGGGGAAGAGCCTTCTCTGTGGTGGCTCCAACCCTCTGGAATCAGCTCCCCCCAGAGATTAGGATTGCCCCCACCCTCCTTGCCTTTCGGAAACTCCTTAAAACCCACCTCTGCCGTCAGGCATGGGGGAATTGAAAAATCTCCCCCTTGCCCATGTAGTTTCTGTGTATGATTCAACTGTGTGCTTGTCTTTTATATATTGGGGTTTCTTTTGGATTTTTCTTAAAACAGTAATTTAGATTGCTAAATATTAGATTTGTTACTATGTATTGTTTACCATTGCTGTGAGCCTCCCCGAGTCTACGGAGAGGGGCGGCATATAAATCCAATAAATCTAATCTAATCAGTGCAACTGTTTTAAATCCAAAACAGATGATGAACTTCCTCCAACATCACACAAATAAATGTGTTTTCATGCAATGTGACATCACCTTCCTTTCCACTCCTATCCTTTTCTCCACCTCCATCTACTACCATAAGAATTTGCAGTTCTCGTTTGCAAAAATCTAGAGAAGATGCAGGTGGGTGAAGCGAAGACAGAAAATCCATTCTGTGGGTAGATGATAGTCCATCTCCAGACAGTTACGATCACCTATGCCCTTGTAAATGTCTATATGTAGCATACATTGAAGGAGAGAAAAGTAATATAGAAGTTGATTCTCCGACTGAAAATGACTCAAGCAACTTCTTCTTTCTCAAGGAAGAGACAAGCCAGCACTCTGGTGCCATGTAGAGTTAGAAGAAAAACGCTCAAAAAGACTCTAGTCTAATGAATGCTGAGAAATATCAGCTACAAACTAAAAACAATTGTTTGTTGGAATGCTTGCAACACTTCCGCTATCCCTAAAATGGTAAAGCAAACTTTGAAAAACCGAAAATATACCGTATTTTTTTGGAGTATAAGATGCACCAGAGCATAAGACAAACCCTAGTTTTTTGGGGGAAACTAAGAAAAAAATCTACCTACCAGGTATTCATCTGGCTAGCGTCCTTAGTCTGTTCAGCTTCAGCACATTATTTTATCCCCTGGTTAGGGCTGAAAAAGCCTTTTTCAGAAGGAGTAGGAATGAAAACAAGCCAGCAAAGACTTAGCAAAAGAAATTTTTTTTGGAGTAGGAAAGTTGGGAAGATCGTTAGCACCTAGTTAGGGATGGGAAAAAAGCTTAAAAAAAACCTTTTATGAGTGCTGGTGAGACCACATTTGGAATACTGTGTTCAGTTTTACAGACCTCACCTACAAAAAGAAATTGACATAATTGAACGGGTCCAAAGATGGGCTACAAAAATGATGGAAGGTCTTAAGCATACAACTTATAAGGAAAGACTTAATGAACTCAATCTGTATAGTCTGGAGGACAGAAGGGAAAGGGGGGACATAATCAAAACATTTAAATATGTCAAAGGGTTAAGTAAGGTTCAGGAGGGAAGTGTTTTTAATAGGAAAGTGAACACAAGAACAAGGGGGCACAATCTGAGGTTAGTTGGGGGAAAGATCAGAAGCAACGTGAGAAAATATTATTTTACTGAAAGAGTAGTAGATCCTTGGAACAAACTTCCAGTAGACATGGTGGGTAGATCCACAGTAACTGAATCTAAACATGCCTGGGATAAACATATATCCATCGTAAGATAAAATACAGGAAATAGTATAGTATATGGTCAGACTAGAAGGACCATAAGATACAAATCTAATAAATAATAATAATAATAATAAGGTCTTTTTCTGCCGTCAATCTTCTATGTTTCTAAAACCCACTTTACAACTATCTTGGTTAGCAACAGAAATGTTGGCCTCAATTGTGGTCCTAAGGCAAGGACTACCTCTATTGGTCCCAGTAAAGGAAGGAAGGCAAAATACTGTTTGGGATGAGTTGATCATTATGACTAGAGTACTTATCTGTATATCCTATTTCTGAAATATGACTGCTTGATGAGAATTTATAGACTCTTAGACAGTTGAAGCTTAACAGAAAAGGAACAGACACCTTTGTCTGATTAAGCCTAGCAAATGTTGGCTAACTGAGGAAGCTAACTAGGGTCAGCCCTGCTCGCCATTTGAGTGGAGGCCCAACTGGGAGATCCATGGTTACAAGCTAGGCCAGGAAGCTGGGGGGAAAAACATTCCAGAAGGAAACGACAAACCACTTCCCCACAGTTGCCAAGGAAACTGCATGGATGTCCATATGGCCACAGGAGTTAAGGATGACTTGAAGATGATTTTTACTCATGGGAATAACAAAATGTATTCTTTCAAGGAAAAAATTAAACATATTGTTGCACTCTCTGTTGCTAATGAAAGTTCAGCACACTGCACATGACTAAGACTCCATCTCACCAGGAACCTTTTGTGAACAGAACTCCGTACGTTTTTGAAAAATTATGTACGGTAACCAATTGTGCTGTACTCATGGAAGACTGGCAAGACAGTATGACTTTTCCTAGGGAGGAACAACTCATTCTGCTCCCAGAGTGATTCACTATCCTACTCACAAGCCCACCCATGGTTATCCATTTCGCTGTGTAATTAGCCACACCACATACACACACATCTACCAAAAGCATAATTGTCTGGAGAACAGAAGGGAAAGGGGGGATATGATCGAAGAATTTAAATATATTAACGGGTTAAATAAGGTTCAGGATGGAAGTGTTTTCAGTAGGAAAATGAACACAAGAACAAGGGGGCACAATCTGAGGTTAGTTGGGTCAGAAGCAACATGAGAAAATATTATTTTACTGAAAGAGTAGTAATTGCTTAGAACAAACTTCCAGCAAACGTGGTTGGTAAATCCACAGTAACTGAATTTAAACATGCCTGAGATAACTATATTCCAGATTCCTAGAGAGGTCCCAAGGAGGCTTCTCCCCACCCTTTCCAGCCCTGTTTCCTTCAAGGAGATTCCTAGAGAGGCACCACGGAGGCTTCCACCCGCCTTTTCCAGTCCTGTTTCCTCCGAGGAGATTCCTAGAGAGTCCCCACGGAGGCTTCTCCCTACCTTGCTTGTAAGTGGAGAATGGTTCGTGAGAAGAGGCCAACAAATCTTGAACACCCAGTTCATATCTAGGAAAGTTCGTAAGTATAGGCGTTCGTAGGTAGAGATACCATTGTATTTGTTTTTTCTAATTATTATGGATCTGTAAAATGCTTCTGTAGATTAAATTCTTTACTCCTCTTTCTCTATGGTTCAGAATTTACTGGATATCTCTCTTCTAGGGTAACTTTCACCTGTCGATAGATGATTCTTATTCAGCTGTGTAAATCTTAATATGCATCAGGCAGAAATCCATTCATGGTGTCTGTTGAAAGTGAACATAGATGGATTTGAGGAAAGCAGTATGCATTTGGTATTGATATACCAGACGACGCGGAAAACTGAACCTTTTGGTTGTCTTCCTAGGTATACATTCCTAACTCAAGGATGAATGGAAAGATCAATGCAAATGGTAGGTGCAAGGACCACAACTTGTAAATCCATCATTACAAGTACACCTTCTCTTAATCTAATATTTCAGATTCCTCTATTTTTATAACAGATATTTAAAGCGAGTTCATGCTCTGATGTAAACCAACTTTTTATATAATTATTAGCACTCGACATCTTTAGGACTGTACCACTGCTACTTGTGGCACTCCTTAATATTCTCATTATTTTATATTACCCATGTGTATTGTGCTATTTCCAAACATGATAGATTTCCAAGATAAATTACACTATCCAAAGGTTTAAAGACTAATGACCAGATTGGAAAAGACTTCCTTTTAAGGATAGATGAATTAACGTGAGGATGAGGAAGGTGAAAAGCAAATCAGAGTTTGAATGCAATTAGACTACTGGCATAATTAAGGAGAAATAACCTGCCCTCTAATTTATATTTTCATCTTGCTTACGCAGCATCTATATTTTGAATTAACTTTCCTATTTACTTAAGAATCAAGAAAATGAACGATGCAGTAGGTTGTTATGCTTCTCTAGGAAAAACGGAATCAAGCTAGGCCTGCTGCAAAACGCTGGCATAGGCATTTTTCAACAATGTTATCCATTTTCAAAGCTTTAGTTGCACTATCAAAATGCCTCTTCCTATTATAAAGAGTGTAAATGTCTCAAAGAGATCCTGTAGTAAGTAAATAAGCAAACAAACCCCACGATTTTTGCCAGTTCTGCAACTGCTGTTAAGGTGGGGGGTGGGGGGGTGGACTAGTATTTAAATCTAGGCTGAGCAGTATCTACTCAACAGACGGAGACTTGCAACCACATTTGACAGTCACAAAAAAGGCCAAGAGAATAAGATAAAGTGTAGCTGGCAAGGCAGTGAAAGGTTTCCTCCTTCTCCAAGTATGCACGAATCAGTTTAATGGCACACAAGCAACTTTTATTATTGCACCAGCAGTTCTGTGACTATTTTGCTTGCCACATGGAAAATCCATATGGATCCCTTGCTGAAAGCCACAAAGGTGTTTTTTGTGTGCCTTTATGTGTGTGAGCATTTGTGCGCATGTGAAGATGGGAGAGAGGCTGCAAAATGTCACCGATTCTATTAGAAAGACACTCTGTTTAATTTTTTTTAATCCTTCGTTAGCTCTTGCGAATATAAGAAATGGAAAAAAAATTAACTTAAACTCTGCAGGAGTTGCACTTAATAGATAACCCTCGTGCAGTGTTTTGCTGCACGAGGGTTATCGTGAGGCAAAAACAGCCTCAGTGGAAAATAATAATAATAATTAGAATAATTTATTAGATTTCTATGCCGCCCCTCTCCCAAGACTCGGGGCAGCTCAGAACAATAATAAACAGTCTACAAATCCAATATTTAAAAAACAATTTAAAAACCCTTATAGTATAATAATCACACAAACCATTCAAACCATACACAAGACAAGATAGTTGGGGGATATGTCAGTTTCCCCATGCCTGGCTACAAAGATGAGTTTTCAATAACTTACAAAAGGCAAGGAGGGTGGGGGCAATTCTAATCTCCGGGGGGAGTTGATTCCAGAGGGCCGGGGCTGCCACAGAGAAGGCTCTTCCCCTGGGTCCCACCAGATGACATTGTTTAGTTGACGGGACCCGGAGAAGGCCAACTCTGTGGGACCTAATCGGCCGCTGGGGTTCGTGCGGCAGAAGGCGGTCCCAAAGGAAAAAAGAGGAAAGTCACTTTGCATACATATATGCATACATATATGCCTTCTCTGTGGTGGCTCCGGTCCTTTGGAATCAACTCCCCCCAAAGATTTGTACTGCCCCCCACCCTCCTGGCCTTTCGAAAGGGTTTAAAAACACCGCCTTTGTTGGCAGCACTGATATTCTGCCCCAGCTGCTAGTATAACTGAGATTGAATGATTTAGTTGAATAGTTTTAACTGTTTGGAGTTTTAAACTTTGGTTTTTATGTTTGGGTTTCACGAATTTGTATTTTGTATCTGTTTTTACATTATAAGCCGCTCTGAGTCCACCCGGAGAAGGTCGGCATAAATAAATAAGTAAGTAAGCAAGCAAACAAACAAACAAACAAACAAATATTGCATATATGCATGAAAGCCCATGAAAACAAGAGAACTGACAGCTCAACATTTTTATTTCATATATATGTAACTACAATGGTGCCTCTACTTATGAACTTAATTCGTTCTGTGACCAGGTTCTTAAGTAGAAAAGTTTGTAAAAAGCAATTTTTCCCATAGGAATCATTGTAAAAGCAAATAATGTGTGCTATTGCGATAACCACAGGGAGGGTGGAGGCCCTGTTTCCTCCCAGGAGAATCCTAGAGAGGCCCCACGGAGGCTTCTCCCCACCTTTTCCGGCCCTGTTTCCTCCCAGGAGATTCTTAGAGAGGCCCCACAGAAGCTTCTCCCCACCTTTTCCGGCCCTATTTCCTCCCACGAGATTCCTAGAGAGGCCCCATAGAGGCTTCTCCCTGCCTTTTACGGTTACAGTTTCAGAGGCTCGGGTTTGTAAGTGGAAAATGGTTCCTGAGAAGAGGCAAAAAACCCTTGAACATCCAGTTCTTATCTAGAAAAGTTTGTAAGTAGAGGCATCCTTTGGTAGAAGTACCACTGTACTCAGTTCCTGATTTTTTCCAGTTTCTTAGCAATTTGTAAGCAAGATTGCAAACCCCAAAACAGAGAGAGTCCCTTTCCTTTGCCCAACTCTTCCCACCCTACCACTGAGCAGAGAGATTGGAGAAGAATTTCAAGAGAGTATGCTGTCTGCTCTTCTACCTATCAAAAACAGTGCAATTGTTGCAAAGGGTAAAGAACACATTTTCTACATTAACTATTTGCATTTTTCTTCCACTCCACTGACAGAGTGAAGAGTTTGGAGAGAAAGGGATTTCAAGAACATAAGCTGTTTGCATATCGTGCCTGCAGATTCCATTTTTGGACTGCTGGCACAATTGCATTGCTTTGAACTTGTGCAAGACACTAAGCAGGCACTTGCACATTTCAAAAGACATGGAAGTGGTTAGGAGGTAAATAAAAGCCAGACACGTGGAACTAAACAGTCTTGTCTCATTTCAGCCAAAAAACAGATAACAGTCCCATGATTTCCCATGTAGCAACTCTTTCATTAAGTTGCGCACTTGCTAATCCCAAGCATGGTGGTCAATTGAGGACTATCTGTAATATTAAATAATCCTTTTCTTATTTTAAGAATTCTAATTTGGGAGACAAGAGCTTCCAGTTCAGAAAGTTGCTTATCTTCCTGCCTGCATGGACAGAGAGATTGTAATGTCCCCGTATAAACAACAAGTAGGATTTGCATAGAGATGACTATCAATAGGTGGAGCTATCATTTAACCGGATGGGTTAGTTAAAAGGGGTGGAGCCAACTGTGAGAGGGAAATCTAGAGAGTACTATTGGCTCTCTCCTCAGCCAGCTGGGACTATAAATAGTGGTTAACTTGCCTGCAGTTCTGTTCTGTTCTCTTGTTTACCTAAATAAACGTCCTTCCAACCAACCAACCGTGTCCGACTCTTCACTATAATGATGTTTCCCCAATTTGTCCAGCCAATATATCATGAACTCTAAGTGTTATAGATGTCTCAATGCTAATCAAGTACAAGCTGATCAAGGCTAAACTAGCAAAGGAGTGGCAGAACCTGGGGGTGGAGTTAAAAGAGGAATCAGCCTAGAATTCCTATGTAGCTACTAAGTCCAATTCTCCATCTCCTTTGAATTCAATTACTATCAACTATTATCAATCCGCCTTTCATTGAGGACTTGTATACTGTATGAGTCAAAAAGAGGGTGGTGAAAATATTTACAGACCCCTCACATCCTGGACATAAATTCTTTCAACTCCTACAGTCAAAACAACGCTATAGAGGACTGCCCACCAGAACAACTAAACACAAGAACAGTTTTTCCCAAACACCATCACTCTGATAAACAAATAGTTCCCTCAACACTGTTTCAAACTATTTACTAAATCTGCACTACTATTCATCTTCTCATCGTTCCTATCACCCATCTCCTCCCACAAATGACTGCATGACTGAAATATTGTTGCTTGTATCCAGGGGTGGGCTGCTGCCCGGATGGGGCGGGGGGACACTGTGGGTAACAAAAATGGAGCTCCACCCCAGACCATCCAATTTGCACTGAAATATGTTGAAAGGAAATGCAGGGCGTCCTGCAAAAGCCACACCCACAGTGTGGTAGTAAATATTTTGGCAGCCTTTCACTACTTGTATCCTTACAATTTATATTGCTTGCTTCCTAATGTGATTTGATTGCTTATTTATATCTTATGACTATCCTTAAGTGTTGTACCATAGGATTCTTGATGAATGTATCTTTTCCTTTATGTACACTGAGAACAGAGGCTTCTCCCCACCTTCTCCAGCCATGTTTCCTCCCAGGAGATTCCTAGAGAGGCCCCATGAAGGCTTCTCCCTGCCTTTTCCAGCCGTGTGTCCTCCCAGGAGATTCCTAGAGAGGCCCCACAGAGGCTTCTCCCCACCTTTTCCAGCCCTGTTTCCTCCCAGGAGATTCCTAGAGAGGCCCCATGAAGGCTTCTCCCTGCCTTTTCCAGCCGTGTGTCCTCCCAGGAGATTCCTAGAGAGGCCCCACAGAGGCTTCTCCCCACCTTTTCCAGCCCTGTTTCCTCCCAGGAGATTCCTAGAGAGGCCCCACAGAGGCTTCTCCCTGCCTTTTCCGGTTACAGTTTCAGAGGCTTGGGTTTCTAAGTGGAAAGTGGTTCTTGAGAAGAGGCAAAAAAAATCTTGAACACCTGGTTCTTATCTAGAAAAGTTCATAAGTAGAGGCATTCTTAGATAGAGGTACCACTGTATATGCTCATAGCCCCAACAACCTGGGTCCTCATTTTACCCACCTCGGAAGGATGGAAGGCTGAGTCAACTTTGAGATGGTGGTGAGATTTGAGCTGCTGAACTACAGCTAGCAGTTAGCTGAAGTAGCCTGCAGTGCTGCAGTCTAACCACTGTGCCACCCCAGCTCTTAGGATAAGGATCAAGATAAATAAGACCTTTTCTGGCTTGGGCTTCACCCTTTGTCAGATCATAACCCTACTAAGAGCATAGAAAACACACAAAATCAGACCAGTGATCTATTCTACTCAGTACTCTACCATTAATATTCACTGATATCAGTTCTCCTGGGTTGCAAGGAAGAAAGGACAAGGAAGGAACCTGGAATTTTTCACATGCAAACCAGGTGCTCTCCCTATTAATATGCGATATCAAAGCTCATTCGCGGCTCAGGAAGAAGCCTGAGACACTGAATGATGTCGACTTCCCCACACGGCATCCATACAGATACATAGACAAGCTTCGCTGCTGCAAGGAGTAAGTTCATTCTGAGGGTGATTATGGCTCTGAATTTAATTTTGAGTTGATTTAATGCCCTTTGAAATTGGCTTTAATCTTGAGTGGCCTATTTAAGTAAAGAGCACACAATTGCCTTGGGTTAATGGTGTAGGTATTGATTTGCGGTTTAACTGTGAAGGAAATAAACTAATCTGAATTAACAAAATGGGCAGAAGTAAAGGGAGAAGTTTTCAATCCAATATGTTGGGAAGTTTTCTTACACACACACACACACACACACACACACACACACCACAAATATACTGAGGACATTAATGGAAAGCTACTTTGTACTTGGCAAGTAATTAATCACTTAATTGGAAAACAAATAGAAAGTGCTACTTGTACAATAGAACTGAGATACAAAATGCAGAGACAATGTTGATGTCTGGCAGTTTTGTGATTAATCAATGACCATAAAAAACACTGGCATACATTCAGGTGGAATTCAACATTAACTTCAACCAGTGGCACAGCGCCCAGGCGCCATTTGGTAGTATTTTACAGATTTCCTTACAATTCTCTAGAAGCATCATTCAAAGAAGAGAGGAACAATACAAATTGGATAAATAGACAGTCAAAACATGAAAACATATGTCATTCCAAAATGTTGGTACATTGCAATAACTCTCATCAACGTGAGGAAACAAAAATGGATATCGCTGCAAAATCTCAGTTTGGAGTATGATGTGTCTGGATGAGAATCATGGTTTAAAAATAATTAGAAAATAGATTTAAAATCAATTTAATCTACTTTAAAAGCCACCCATAACAATGGCCAATTATAACTGGTTTTTCAATCTTGCATTGCAGGAAGTAGTTAGTTAGGCTCTATAGTAGTTTTGTATAGAATAGAATAGAATTTTATTGGCCAAGTGTGATTGTAGACACAAGGAATTTGTCTTGGTGCATATGCTCTCAGCGTACATAAAATAAAATATACATTTGTCAAGAATCATGTGGTACGACACTTAGCGATTGTCATAGGGGTCAAATAAGCAATGAAGAAGCAATATTAATAAAAATCTTAGAATATAAGCAACATGTTACAGTCATACAGTCAACATGGGAGGAAATGGGTGAGAAAAACTAGTAGAATAGAAGTGCAGATTTAGTAGAAAGTCTGACAGTATTGAGGGAATTATTTGTTTAGTAGAGTGATGGCGTTCGGAAAAAAACTGTTCTTGTGTCTAGTTGTCTTGGTGTGCAGTGCTCTGTAGCGACGTTTTGAGGGTAGGAGTTGAAACAATTTGTGTCCAGGATGTGAGGGGTCAGTAAATATTTTCCCCACCCTCTTTTTGACTCGTGCAGTATACAGGTCCTCAATGGAAGGCAGGTTGGCAGCAATTGCTTTATATACAAAAGAGAAAAGTATAGTCCAAGTGTCTCTCACCCTTTGGTCCATGGATCAGCCCCTGGACACAGGATGCCAGAAACCAGGCCACACAACCAAGTAGAGCCCCATTGGCAGGATGCAGACAGTATACACAACTATCCCCCTCCAGTCCATAGAAAAATCTCTCTCCACGGAACTGGTCCCTGGGGCCCAAAAGGTTTGGGCTATTGGTATAGTCCACTAAATGTCCCCAAATTGAAATGGAGGTCTAGAGCAATGATGTAGAATCAGTAGAGTGTGGAAGAAGAAAATCAAGACTGCAGCCATGGCAGTGTTATTGAAATTCCATCTGCTTTTTGTGTATGTCACACAATGCATATAAAATATGGGCAGAACTTCAAAGACATCACTGCGGCCATCATATCATTTTTTTAAAAAAAAAATACATCTTGGCCCTGCACTTTCATCTCCATTGGATCACATGCCAAGTCTCATTTCTCACAAATTTCTGTGATAGGAAAAGCAAGTAGTGTATTCTAAACTTGCACAAAGAGATGCAAAATAGGGAAGCATAGGTATGAAACAAGGATAAGCATAGATTTAACCTCTCAAGTTAAATCCCCCCAAAATGCTAGGGAATTCCTGGAAGCTTGGTATTCCAAATCAGTGACTAATATACACATAGAGATAAACCAATTCAAAAGAAACAATTAAAAAGCTGGGAAGGAAACAAAAAGATCAGAATATATCTGCTCCAGCAGTCAAAACCATTGCTTCTCTACTATATCATCTGTAACCTTCATTGTGTATTATTGTGTATTGGAAAAAATAAAATAGATAGATAGATAGATAGATAGATAGATAGATAGATAGATAGATAGATAGATAGATAGATAGATAGATAGATAGATATAGAATGAATAAAATAAAATAATAAAAAAAATAAAATAAAAATAAAATAAAAAAATAAAAATAAAATAAAAATAAAATAAAATAAAATAAAATAAAATAAAATAAAATAAAATAAAATAAAATAAAATAAAATAAAATAAAATAAAATAAAATAAAATAAAATAAAATAAAATAAAATAAAATAAAATAAAATAAATAAAATAAAATAAAATAAAATAAAATAAAATAAAATAAAATAAAATAAAATAAAATAAAATAAAATAAAATAAAATAAAATAAAATAAAATAAAATAAAATAAAATAAAATAAAATAAAATAAAATAAAATAAAATAAAATAAAATAAAATAAAATAAAATAAAATAAAATAAAATAAAATAAAATAAAATAAAATAAAATAAAATAAAATAAAATAAAGCAGGAATTAATACCAGGCAAAAAATCAAGGAACTATCAAGGAGAAAAACACCAATCCTGCCAGGGAGCAAACCTCACACTTACTAGCAGTGATGTTATAGTATAGAGTAGAGTACAGTAGAGTAGGGTAGGGTGGGGGAGAGGAGGGGAGGGGAGAGGAGAGCAGAAAAGAGGAGAGCAGAGCAGAGGAGAGTAGAACAGAACAGAACAGAATATATTATGGCCAAACGTGATTGGACACACAAGGAATCTGTCTTCGGGATATAACCTCTCAGTGTACATAAAAGATATAAGTGATAAATCATGATCATAGTCATCATAAATACATTCATCATGAATCATAAGATACAATACTTAGTGATAGTCATAGGATACTAAATAAGCAATCAAAACCATACTAGGAAACTAAATAAAACAATATAAATCATAAAGATAAAAGCAACAAGGTTATAGTCATACTGTAAGTAGAAAAGGAGATAGGTAATAGATAGGATGAAAAGAATACTAGTAATGCAGTCTTAGTAATGAATAGAGTCTATTTGGGTAATGATGAAACTTTGGCAAGCAAACAACCAAACTTAGAGACCACTAAGGATTCCAAAGTCATAGTATCAGCCCTCTTTTGGTCAAATAATAATAATAATAATAATAATAATAATAATAATAATAATAATAATAATAAATAATTTATTAGATTTGTATGCCGCCCCTCTCCGAAGACTCGGGGCAGCTCACAACAACATGTCCAAAACCATGTAGAAAATACTATCAGTTCACCTCTGACATAGAGTCAGTGCTCATCCCACAATTTTTTATCCTTTAGCCAGCCTGGTAGTTGAACAAATAGAATTCCCAACCAACTCTGTAAAGCAGCAAATGAAACAGACTTTTCTCCACTGTGATTGTCATTCAACAGCGACTTGCCGAATGGCTTGCACTCTGACAAAGTCTGACCTCAACTGAAAAGTAATGACAGTGCAAAAAGTAAAGTATAATATTTTTTAAAAAAATTTAAAGCAGTCACTGTACAATTTTTTTAAAAGACAAGCCAATGCACAACATAATGGATGACAATGCCCAGGTTTCTCCTCATTAATTATCTTGTGGTTTTGTAGACATTTATAAAAATGTTTTCTCCCTGAATAATGATGGGTTTTAAGATGAAATCTTACACACATGGAAAACAAGTCAAATTGAGGAAAAATAATGTGGATGTATTTAGCAATAGCCACACAACCTAGACCAGTGGTGGCGAACCTTTTTTTCCTCGGGTGGCGAAAGAGTGAGGGCATGCACTATCATGCATGTGCGAGTGCCCACACTCATAATTCAATGTCTGGGGAGGGCAAAAACAGCTTCCCCAACCCCCTGGAGGCCTTCTGGAGGCTGGAAGCAGCCTGTTTCCCAATTTCTGGTGGGCCCAGTAGGCTCATGTTTCTCCCTCCTCAGGCTTCAAAGACTTCCCTGGAGTTGAGGGAGGGTAAAAACGCCCTCCACCATCCCCCTAGAGGCTCTCCGGAAGCCAAAAAACGCCCTCCCGGAGCCTTTGTGTGAGCAAAAAATCAGCTGGTCAGCACACACATGCATGTTGTAACTGAGCTATGGCAACGGCTCGTGTGCCAACAAATATGGCTTCACATGCCACCTGTGGCACCCGTGCCATAAGTTCACCATCACTGACCTAGACTTACAATGTATACTGCCCCAAGGTCCTTTAAAGCAGTGTTTCCCAACCGTGGCAACTTGAAGATATCTGGACTTCAACTCCCAGAATTCCCCCACCAGCATTCGCTGGCTGGGGAATTCTGGGAGTTGAAGTCCAGATATCTTCAAGTTGCCAAGGTTGGGAAACACTGCTTTAAAGCACTCTCTAGGTCAGTGATGGTGAACCTTTCTTCCCTCGGGTGCCAAAAGTATATGCCCGTGTGCTATCTCACACATGCAAGTGTGTGTGACCCACCCCACTGCTTCACCCCACAAGCATGACTCCCACACTCCCGTTTCCCAACTTCCAGTGGGCTCAGTAGAGCATTCTTGGAGCCTGGGAAGGATGAAACAGTTTTTCAATAAGCAAAGATGATGCACAGATAGGTCCTTGACTTAGGACCATTCATTTAGTGAGTGTTCAAACAGCACTGGAAAAAATTATGAACGGTTTTAATATGACCATTGCAGAATCACTATGGTCACATGATTAAATTGGAATTGGCTGAAATGACCAGATTAACTCTGCACGTTAAAGAGAAAGAAGATACCCTCTTCTATAAAGTTTGGGACAAATGGTATAATTGGTTACAAAAAAAGAACAAGGAATAGGGAAAATTAATTCATTCACATTACAAAGAGGTGCTTATTGTAAGATTGAAATCAAATATTTTTTTCTTTTTTTGTGTGTGGGTCAGTCATGCTATAATATATATAAATTAAAATCGGATTAAAATCAGATCTTTGAGATCCAATAAGAGGTTTACTTTATGATCAGGAAAAAATATATCTGTTAAATTTGTTTTTACCTTTTATTTCTTATATACATATGAATTGGAATATGTATTTTTATTTTTAACAGACTTAAATTAATTGAGCATGGAAAATACTGATATAAGAAACCGCAAAACTTTTTATTATGTAGAGTTACGTATAAAACATAATAAGGAAAGAAAGAGAGAGCAAGGTATCTCTCTAACCCTTTTTAAAAATCTGTATATATTTGTGTTTGCTTTTTGTATTTTGTATTTGAATTTATATTGTTTAATAAAGTAATTTAATTTTTTTTAAAAAAAATCAGGGCTTGGCATACATTTTTTGCAATTGCACTTCCCTGGGCTCATGCGATCACCCTCCCACTGGCTTCTAACAAAAAAAGTCAATGTGGGGGAAGCCAGATTCACTTAATGACCACATGCTTCACTTAACAGCTGCAGTGATTCACTTAACTGTGACAAAGAGGTCATAAAATGGGGCAGGCCTCACTTAACAACTTATCTTGCTTTGCAATGAAGATTTTGAGCTCAATGGTGGTCATATGTTGAAGATTACCTGCAATTGTGCTATGGTTTCATAGAGATGAGTGGTTCAAAGTCTAACCCACGGTCCTGCAAATGGCTTCAATTACACACACACACACACACACACAAACACACACAAACACCGGCTGGGAATATTCTACCGTATACACCCAAATAAACCACGGTAAAGTCGCTGTGATAAATAGCTCAACCCTGAAAACAAATCTTATCTCTTAATTCTGCCAGTCTGCACATCTCTTATCTCTTAATTCTGCCAGTCGGAACAACCTATAACATTTAAATCCGGAGACTCTAGCTGAGCAAAGGGTCATTCTTCCTTGATTTGCAGCTCACCTATTGATTGGGTTCACATATGAAAGCATTTGCCTAAGGGCCATGTGTGATGGATACTATACAGCCAAACATATATGTGTGCCTTGGAAATGTTCAAAAACAGGGCCGGAATCCAAGAAAACCCACCTATCTATTTACTGATAATATATCTCTGTACAATTTTATTTTATTTTTTTTGTTTTTTAAAATGATAAAGTAAAGACAAAACTTTATGTTAGATAAGTTAAACAAATCTTTTATTTCAAGATAAATAAAAATAAACTTTACAAAAAGTTTTAAAAGGGAAAAGTAGGGTGAATTAATGTTTGTACGAGAAAACAACAAAAGGTTTTCATGCGGATAAACAATTCCAATACATACATACTATTTTGGGGATCAAAGCAAACAGGAAGGCTTTGTTCCTCTCTATCATTAGTGACTCTGCTTTCATTATAGGAGACAAAGGCATCTACAAAGCCTACCAAATTTGCCCACCTCTGTCTCCTTCTGCTACTATTAGGGTCCCTTTACACTGCTCAAGTGAATGTCGCTTGAATGCCACTTCAGTCTTATGGAAGTAATCAGGCAGACAGCATAATATTAAGCCCTTCACTTTATACCTCCTACCTTTACTTTCCTTCTCTTCTGTTCATCAGGCAGGATTGTGATTATGAGCTGCCAATCCCCCAATTGCCACCTGTATGACCTTCTTATCACATTAGCATTGAGTGTGGAAGTTTAAAAGGGATGAGCAGGTCACACTTTTCAGTGGTGGCTCACACACTAAGTACCAGCAAGTGTAGGAGAAGACCTAGGAAACCAGCTTTATTAACTTAAAGATACAGAGATGACATTTTCACTGACACCTGTGCACGATGGCTGCTCCAATTAAATTGGAATAAATTGTGAAAGGAAGAAAGAAAGAAAAAATCTTCTTACATAGTGCCCTGAATTCAGAAACACTCATGGAATTCTTCCCTAACCAAGGCTTTTAACATCTTTGAATATATGATTTGGAGAACACCCTTTGGTATATTACATTTTCATCAAAACCCCAAGATTCTAAAGAGAATCTAACAGTCTTTTATATTGGGATACGACTGATACATTTGTGCCCTTAAACAAAATAAAAATAAAAATCCTAGGCCAGAAATTATTAGAAAAATATGAGCATGCCCACTGGGCTTTAGCACAATCTAATTAGGAACCCAGACACTCAATTTTGTCACACACAAAAAAGAACTCTGACAACCTAATAACCAGATTGTCACTATATGACATTGAAAAATGATACTATGTTTTCAAGCAAGGTGGGGGGAGAAATGCTGTTTTCTGCTAGGCTCCCATGAATCCCATTGGTTTGCAGTAGTATTTAAATCTTCCCTTTTCAGCTAACAAGGTTATCTTGGCATTTCACAACCCAATAAGGATGGAGAAGCTCCTTGCATCATATCTGATGGTAAAATCCCAAACACCTCCAACAACTGCATTTTCCCTTAGAGAAATAAAAATGTGAATTTCTCAGTCATGTGTTAAGAAATTCTCTTTCAAGCCCCCCCCCCCCCCCCCCGGGCCATGAGATCTCATTCAGTCTGAAGAAAAACAGTTTGCTTTATAGATTTGTCCAATGAATAAAATAATTTTGGTGAAATGCTTCTAGGTAAGAGAGTGGTGTTTTGCAAAGGTACAAAGAGCTGTGTGTGAATGCCTGTTGTAGAAATGTAGTCTGGAGTCCCAGGAAGAAGGGGCTGCCTTCAAAAAGGCAAAGAGGAAGAGGAGCCTGTAATATCTGGTAGGAAGAAAAAGGGGAATGACAGACCTTCACCAGCAGTTCACAAAAAATGCAAATAATGTGTGTGATTGGGGAAACCACAGGGAGGGTGGAGGCCCTGTTTCCTCCCAGGAGATTCCTAGAGAGGCCCCATGGAGGCTTCTCCCCACCTTTTCCATCCCTGTTTCCTCCCAGGAGATTGCTAGAGAGGACCCACGGAGGCTTCTCCCCTCCTTTTCTGGCACCACAGATAGTTCTCCTCGCCTTTTCTGACCCTGTGTCCTCCCAGGAGATTCCTAAAGAGGCCCCACGGAGGCTTCTCCCTGACTTTTCCAGTTACAGTTTCAGAGGCTCAGGTTTGTAAGTAGAAAATGGTTCTTGAAAAGAGGCAAAAAAATCTTGAACACCAGGTTCTTATCTAGAAAAGTTTGTACTTAGAGGCGTTCTTAGAAAGAGGTACCATTGTACTATATATCTATAGATATGCAGATAGTTGCTTTAATCTGGCAAGATTCTGTCTGTAGGTCAGGAACAAGAAAGAAACGACACAAAAGTAATTCCATATGACAGTCTTGTAGCCTGACACTATATTTCTCAATGACATCATCTCCTCAGTGGTCTGAAGTTCTCCTGGCTTCCATTAAAATTCAGCAGAGACATTATGAGGCACCTCCATTGGGTGTTTTTCAGATTGGAAACTATGAACTGCCAAAGAAAATTCAGGTTATGCTAACCAAACAATGAAGAGATATTTCTTCAAGCAGCTGCTTATGGAATTTATAAGAAATTCTCTAGCAACCTAATAAGAAGATTAAAAATGGAACAGCCATGGTGGCGCAGTGGTTAGAGTGCAGTGCTTCAGGCTACTTCTTCTGACTGCAGTTCGGCAATTCAAATCTCACCAGGCTCAAGGTTGACTCAGCCTTCCATCCTTCCCAGGTGGGTAAAATGAGGACCCAGATAGGCTGACTCTGTAAACCATTTAGAGAGGGCTGTAGAGAACTGTGAAGCGGTATATAATACTTAGTGCTATGCTATTGCTATAATTGGAGAAATGGAACAATGTCATCCCCCAACAGAATGAACAAAATGGGCTGTCATTATAGAAGGTGGCCTATCGAAAGCTAAGGAATCCCCATGGAATGGGAGGTTACTGTTATGAGCGGTCCAGGACCACTTCAGTTAGTCACAGATTCTGAGGAGGATGAACTGGGTCCATCTTGGTACCCTAGGCCAGTGTTCTTGACAACTGAGTTAGAGAGTGAGAGTGAGCGAGAATTGGAACCTGAGAAAACTGAGGAACCTCCAGAGACTGTAGAAACCCCAATTATGGTAATGTCTGACGCAGAGGATCAGGAGTCACTATTAGATGTGAGGGTCAAAAAGTCATGAAGCAGGCAGGAATATCTTTGTGGGAAATGTTCTAGAAGGTAACATCTCTATGAAAGAAAGTCTAGACAGTGAATATATTTAGGAAACAGTTGACCACACCGAGATATTATATAAGTGAGGATTTATGGGTAAAAGAGGTGTGGAGTTCCAACGTTTGTAATGGTGGAGGTCCTAGATCTGGGGTTCCAGAAATGTTTCGCTGGCAAACTGCTATTATTCTTTCAAATCCATCAAGCAGAGATGCAGCTGTCTGAGGGAAACCTGGAGATTTGTGAGTGTGTGTGTGTGTGTTCGAAATACATTATCTCACTGACGAATGTCTAAATCAGTTTTGACTCCTGACTACAGCCCACTCATTATCTCTTAGACAGTTTAACCGGGAAAGCTGCCATCATGGACTAAAAAGCCTTACCTTGCTTGTACAAATCCTTTTTAACATGTGTTTGATTTGAAAACTCTGAGAGTCGGTTCTAGTTTGTTCTGATCTGAACAGGTCCAGAGCAGAACAGTTATGAAACTAGCACACAATATTATTTTAATACTGGCATGCTAAGGAATGAAAAATCTTAGTGGGCTCACTCACAAACCCTGGAAGAACACATGCCTTTGAGTGCTTACAAAGTTAGGTAGAAAGTTGGAAAGCAGAAGAAATCATGAAATTGATAAGAATTCATCCAACAGCAGGATTACCCTCTACAGTAGTGCTGGAGAATTCTGGAATTTGAAGCTCATATATCTTAAAACTGTCAAGGTTGAAAAGCATTCCTCCAGGAAAAGATAGGGATTTGAGCTATTCAGATTGCACTAAAAGGATTTTGATAGATTTTCAGGCATCCTTTCTGGACAGAAGACACTATCCTAACCCAGTTTAAAGCCAGTGCTACAAATATACTCCCAAATGCAAGCAGGACATTTCATCACCTTCTTTACTCGTTCCCTGTCTTACAATGAGTGTTTTGACTCGGGTCAAGTGGCAATCCACATCCAATTTAACAGGTAAGAGGCTATGTGCCAGCTGTTGGCGTTGCCAAATCAATAAAACAATCCTTTATTTTTCCTCAAGGATTTCCCTGTCCAGAAGGTTTCCAAGAAAACAAAAGGAGGCTTATTATGCTCAGTTATCTCTCGCTTCTTGACATCTGCATCAACGGATGGAAAGTATGAAAGAATGAAAATCGCTACTTCAACCATTATGCTACTTTTAAATTTTAGAAGATTCTCCTCCCCTCTCCCTCCCTCCTCTTCTTATAGAAACACCTTAGGTTAAAAAAATGGACAACTTAGGTTTCTGAGACGTGTGCCAGAGAGAGAGAGACAGACAGACAGACAGAGACAGAGATATAGTACCTCATGATTCTTGACAAATGTATCTTTTATGTATACTGAGAGCACTGTGTCCAATCAGACCTGGCCAATAAAAATTCTATTCTATTCTATTCTATTCTAAAATGCCCTGTGCTGTTCTGTTTCAGAAAAAGACAAAATATTCTTCTTTGCTATCTTGATAACACATATAGTAAATAAAGTAAAATAAGTAAACTTTTCCCATTAGAACTGCTTATTCCCCCTCCTCCCACCCGCTTCTCTTTGCCCAATTCTGGCAGTTTTCTAATAGTTCCTACCTCAAGAGCTCCCTACCAAATGGAAAACAGAAAACAATATGGTTTATACTTTGAAAACTGTAATCTTTGCTTTCAAGTAGCATGAAGCATTAATCCTTAACCTTCCCAATGTGAGATTGGCTCCTGGTCATTTTTTTAAGTAATTATTTTTAAAACCAGTAGTACTAGTTCCTAATCAATCTGTCGTAGCAATTGTATGTCAAAAGACTGGAAGAGCACAATTTTCTGACTTTGTAGTGCCAAGTTATATGACATGTTGTGCTATTGTTATTCTACCTTAGGCAATACTGGTTGTGTTGCAAGGTAAGAATCCATTTGCCATCCAGGTAGGTCTCAACTCAAAACCATTCGTTTAATCATTGTTCAAAGTTACAATAGTATAGTACTGAAATATAACCATAGGTGGGATTCAACCGGTTCCGACTGGTTCGGGCAAACCGGTTGTTAAATCATTTTCTGCCCAGTTCAGTGAACCAGCTAATTCCATCAATGGCTGGCTTCTCACCTGGCCTTTTTTCAGACTGTTTTCAGTTGTTTCTGGACCCTCCCCTCCCCTCCATCAAAGTGGATCCTGGGCACTGCACTGTATTGGGGAAACTGACAATGGAGCAGCTGACATGAAGGAACGAGGAGAGAAAGTGTCTTTCTCCTTCTCTCATGCTGGCTTCTCCATTGCCCGTTTCTGCACTGCAGCACAGTATCCAGGATCCACTTTGATAGTGGGAGGGTTGGTGAGTAATTTAACAATGGGTTCACACAACTGAACTGGCTGAATCCTACCATTGCTTATAATCCTGGTATACTATTTCACTAGACAGCAACCAAACCTGGCTTTGCTAAGTTTCAGAATCCAGATAAAGTTCAATAACTGCTGATTCTTTGCTAAGACAATCAACATGTCCCAGCAGCTAATTAGATCACATAGAGTCAACCTTCTTCGGGTCCCGTCGGCCAAGTAATGCCGGCTGGTGAGATTGCAGGGAAGGGCCTTCTTTGTTGCAGCTCTGGTCCTCTGGAACCAACTCCCCCAAGAGATTCGTACCACCCCCACTCTCCTGGCCTTTCAAAAGGCTTTGAAAACACACTTATGCCGGCAGGCCTGGAGTTGTTGATCAATTGCATGCTGCTCTGTCCAGTAGCATGCCTCTGTACAAATTAATGGTGAGACCACACTGTGTACAGTTCTGGACACTGCACCTCAAGAAGGATATAATGGAACTGGAAAAGGTGAAAAAAAGGGCAGCAAGTATAACCAAGGAAATGGAGCACCTCCCTTATGAAACCAGGTTGCAACGTCTTGGTCTCCTCAGCCTTGAAAGACGGTGTCTAAGGGGTGACTTGATCGAAGTGTATAAAATCATGCATGGGATAGAAAAGGTGGATAGAGAAAAATTATTTTGTCTATCACACAATACTAGGACAAGGGGGCACTCCCTAAAGCGCATAGGTAAGAAACAAGGACAAATAAAGGGAAATATTTCTTCACCCAGAAGTTCATTGGATTATGGAATTCACTTCCAGAAGAGGTCATGACAGCGGTCAGCCTTGATAACTTCAAGGCAGGATTAGACAGATTCGTGGATGCCAAGTGTATCAGTGGTTATTGAAATTGATGTCCATGTGCCGCCTCTATGTTGGCTGAGTGGGCAGGATTCCCTTGAGTACCATTTGTTGGGGGTCAGGAGAAAGGGAGGATCTTGCCTTCTCTTTCTGCTCAAGATCCCCAAGGACAATTGGTGGGCCACTGTGTGACATAGAATGCTGGACTCGATGGGCTTTGGTCTGATTCAGCATGGCTCTTTTTATGTTCTTAAATCCAAACTAGAACTAAGGAGAATGGAGAATGGTCTATGGAATTCACTTCAAGGCAGGATTAGACAGATTCATGGATGCCAAGTGTATCGGTGGTTATTGAAACGGATGCCCATGTGCTGCCTTTATGTTGGTTGAGGCAGGCAGGGCTCCCTTGAGTACCATTTGTTGGGGGTCAAGGGAGGGGGTCAAGGGAGGGTCTTGCCTTCTCTTTCTGCTCAAGATCCCCAAGGACAATTGGTGGGCCACTGTGTGACACAGAATGCTGGACTCGATGGGCTTTGGCCTGATTCAGCATGGCTGTTCTTATGTTCTTATGTTCTTATGAATGACAAATGGCTGTATGTTTGTTTTATATCAGCTTTTAAATCATATTCATTTTATAATATATATTTTGCTGTATTTTTAATTTTTATATTTATTTTATTCCTGTACGCCACCCCGAGTCCATCAGGAGAGGGGCGGCTTATAAATTTGATAAAATAAAATAAATAAATAAATAAGTAAAGTAAACATGGTGATGATGATGATGATGTTATCTATTCAATTGTCTCTGACTCTTGGCAATTCTACGTGCCCATATCTTCTGATCTTGCGCTACTTCTTTGTTTTATGCTCTAGATGGTGTCAGCTTTGACGGTCCAGCCACCGTGTTCTTTGACAGCCTGGTTTCCTTTTTTAACCACTAACTCTTCCAAGCATAATTGCTTTCTCCAGTGAATTCCCCTGCACGACAAAGCCAAAATAAGCAAGGCTCAGTTTTGTGACTTTGCCTTCCAGTGACATGTCTAGCCTTATGCATTCCAGATCTTGCTTTTTAATCACCTTTGCTGTCTAAGGAATACACAGGAGCTTTCTTGAGCACCACAGCTTCTTCCTGTCTTGCTTTTTAAAGGTCCAACTTTCACACCCATACATAGCTACAAGGAATGTGACAGAGTAGAATAACCTAAATTTTGGTTGCCAAGCAGATGTCCTTGCTTTTCCACATTTGACTCACGTTCATCATTTAGCATGCGATGAAACAGTACCTGAATTATTGGAATTTTTTTCTACCCCAGGATCGTAAGATTTCCCAGGATCCTGGGGAGAAAAAAAATTACAATAATCCAGGTACTGTATATTGTGAAATGACTGTACTGGGACAATACCTTTTCATCATTTAATACAATGTATACAGCTCTGTATAGTGGTACCTCTACTTACGAACTTAATTTGTTCTGTGACCAGGTTCTTAAGTAGAAAAGTTTCTAAGAAGAAGCAATTTTTCCCATAGGAATCAATGTAAAAGCAAATAATGTGTGCAACTGGGGAAACCACACGGAGGGTGGAGGCCCTGTTTCCTCCCAGGAGATTCCTAGAGAGGCCCCATGGAGGCTTCTCCTCACCTTTTCCAGCCCTGTTTCCTCCCAGGAGATTCCTAGAGAGGCCCCACAGAGGCTTCTCCCTGCCTTTTCCAATTACAGTTTAGGATAATGTGTGTGATTGGGGAAACCACAGGGAGGGTGGAGGCCCTGTTTCCTCCCTGGAGATTCCTAGAGAGGCCCCATGGAGGCTTCTCCCCACCTTTTCCGGCCCTTTTTCCTCCCCGGAGATTCCTAGAGAGGACCCACGGAGGCTTCTCCCTGCCTTTTCCAATTACAGTTTAGGAGGCTCGGGTTTGTAAGTGGAAAAGGGTTCTTGAGAAGAGGCAAAAAAATCTTGAAAACCTGGTTCTTATTTAGAAAGGTTTGTAAGTAGAGGCATTTGTAGGTAGAGGTACTATATTTTACAATATACTATTAACACAAAATACATTATACAGTGTTCCCTCGATTTTCGCGGGGGTTACATTCCAAGACCTCCCGCGAAAGTCAATTTTCCGCGAAGTAGCGGTGCAGAAGTAAAAACACCATTTTTGGCTATGGACAGCCAAAAACTACCCCCACGCACCCTTTTTCAAGGCAGCGCAAGGAGCTGGGCTTGAAATTAGGGCAGGGAGCGACGAAAGTGCGGAGGCCGGCAAAGATTGCTTTGAATGTCGGCTGCCCCTGCCCCCCCAGCACCTCCGCCCCCCTCGCCGTTACCGCCCGCCAGCCCGATCCATCCCTCTCACCAGCTTTCTTCGGAGACGGGTCCTCCTGCAGCAGCGCTGGTGGCTACGGCTTCTCATCCTCCTCATTCGGCCGGTAGCCGCTCTGAGCGCTTTGAGAATGCCTGCCTCGCCCCTCTCACAGTCCCTTAGCTGAGAGTAATTTCGTCCCAGCTATCAGCGAGGGGGCTGCAGGAGAGGTGGGGGCAGGCGTTCTCACAGAGAGAGAGAGGGAGAAAGAGAGAGAGAGCAAGAGGGGGGAGAGTGGAAGGTAGAGAGAGAGAGAAAAATGATAGAAAAAGGGAGAAAAAAGAGAAATGAGAAAATGATTGAAGCAGAGAATGACAGGAAAGAAAGAGAAAGAGAGAGAGAATTGACTCTTGGTGATGACGTATGACGTCATCGGGTGGCAAAAACCGTGGTATAGAAAAAAAACCGCGGAGTATTTTTTAATTAATATTTTTTGAAAAACCGTGGTATAGCCGTTTCACGAAGTTTGAACCCGTGAAAATCGAGGGATCACTGTATTCTAAATTCCTCTAATCCTGTTCCAACTTTCATGCTCACCTATAGTCATTAAAACCTCTAAAAAGCCAGAGATGTTATCTTTGGGCACTTTTTCAATCTAGCCAATCGTCACCATTTATTCCACAGTGGAGTTAAAATAGAATTTGAGCTTCCAGTGTGGTGAGGAAGGTATATAATAAAGCATCAAAAAGAAATAAAGAAATGCAAGTGGAAAGGTAGCACGGAGTGAGCTAAAAAGGAAAATGAAGCATGATAGGTAGCAGAGGAAAGAGGAGAAGGGAATAGACTAATTGGTTCATATTGGAGACCCAAAGAAATCTCAAAAAAGCTGACAGTCTGAATAAACAGCAAGTTTCATCCATCTCACTTGTGTGCAATTGTTGTAAAATGTTGAAGGCAGCACATCACTTCTTTTCTTAAAAAAAGAAAAAAGAGAGGTGGGGGAGAGAATAAACAATATAAATCAGTGATGACAAACCTTTTTTTTGATCGGGTGCCAAAAGGATGTGAGCATGTGCAATACTGCATGAGTGTGTGTCCCCAGCCATAATGCAATGCCCTCCCCCCATGCATCCATGCACAACCTCCCAACACACACAAACACACCGTGGATGAACACAGACTTCACTGAAGTCTCTGGACTTCCGGTAGGCCCATTGTGCCCTTTTTCGCCCTCCCCAAGCTTCAGTCTTCAAGAAAATGGGCCTCCGTTGGGCCTGTTTTTCACCATCCACAGACTCCCAAGACTTTCCTAAAGCCTGGATGTTCTGTCTGGGTCACTCTGGAAGCTATGACCAATCCAAAAAGATAAGCCAGATGCACCGGTAGAATCCAAACACAGTTTTATAATGAGAAAGAGAAAAATAACCAACAGAAAATGTCCTTACAATTCAGGAAAACACTGGAACTCCAAACAGATACACAAAGGCAATTGTCCATACAAAAACACAGGATCCTTGATGATAAACGAGGCTGTTGCTGACAGGCACAAACCTCCCACGGGTCTTCAAGACTGCTGGGCCACGAGCCAGGAACAGAAACGCTGAGAGACAACGCAGATTACAGCAATTCCACTCAGATAACACTCCACACTGTTACAAGAGTTTGCCTGCCTTATAAACCCTTCCCTGCTAATGAGGACCACGCCCAAGCCCTGGTGTTCCTTATTCAACACTGATAATATCTATTCAGTTGCTGCCTCCTTTGATCTATGCATCTCTGTCGCATATAATGACAGCTTGTGCTTCATCATCCAATGACTCTAGAGACTCCAAGCTACTTGCTGAAGAGAGCCCTTCCCCAGGGCTCCCAGGCCCCTCTTCCTCGTCATATTCCTCTTCGCTCTCATCCTCCCCCGGGCATGGAGCCAGCAGAGACGCAGCTGGTCTTTCATCTGCCTCAGGCTGAACCACAACACTGGAGAGGGTGAAAAAGGTCTCCCCCAAACTCTTCAGAGGGCCAAAATCAGCAGGCCAGCAGACACATGCACACTGAAGCTGACCCTCATGTGCCCACAGATATGGCTCTGTGTGCCACCTGTGGCACATGTGCCATAGGTTCACCATCACAGGTATAAACAGTTGTTGTGTAAGGCAGTGTTTCCCAACCTTGGCAAATTGAAGATATTTGGCTGGGGAATTCTGGGAGTTGAAGTCCAGATATCTTCAGGTTGCCAAGGTTGGGAAACACTGGTATAAGGGTAGGAGATTTTCTGAATACAAATGGAAAATTAGGCATGGTTGTGACACATGCATACACAGTTGTGTATATTCCGTCTGTGCCTTCATAAGCCTTTCTTTTGTAACAGATTCTTATAGAAGAAGAGTTAAGCTGGGGCAAAGCAATTTGGGAGGCTTGCCTTGGATTTAACAGAGAAAGCCACAAGAGCTCTGGGTTGACCTTCACAAAACTGAGATAGAAATAATGCAGAGGCTTGCTGAAAGCAGACTAAATTTATTCAGCACACAGTTATTCCCTGCAAAATGGGTATCACATCTTTTGAGCAGCAACTGTTTATTTCTTAGAGATCCAAAACTGAGCAAGAGCAGGGAGCCACTAAAGAGGACATTAAAGTTTTGGATCAGCCCAACATAAATGAGGAAAGGAAAAGCATTATCAAGTGTTCTGCCAGGCTCTTTGATAGGAGCCTCCCGAAAATTCAAGGGTACAAATTTCAGACACACACACATTTGAAAATTCAAAACAATGTTCTTTATCACAAAATTCAAAATAAACAAAGCACTCTTTTTGTATTTCAAAGAGCACTCTTCCCAAAACAACAGGGTAGTCTGTACAATTTCCCTTAAGCAGTCATTAAGTACTTAGCTAGCAGCTGTGAAGAAACTTCACACCCCTTCTTCTTCCAACGAAGTGAGACACACACACACACGTTGCTCTACTTTGGTTTCAAAGGCATGAAAAAGCAACAAAGTCCAGCAACACAAGATTCCTGACGAACTCCGATCAGATATTCTTCCACAACGGCCAAACCCACATGCTGCTATTTATAGCAGCAGCCCTAATTACTGGAGCCCCACCCAAACACAGGTGGCCTCCCTTATTTCCTGTAATATGTTCTTATTTGGTCTCTTCTACGCATAATTCTGTGCTTGCGTGGGTCCAAAATGTCATCATCTGAATCAACGGAAGATAAGGGAGAGTGACTGCCTTGGCTGTGTGCCAAGCCCTCCTCTGCTGAGTCACTCCCACCTTCTTCATCTGAGGAAACTAAACTCTCAACTGATTCTGTCGACAATAACACAGGCCTGGGACATGTTGAATT
Organism: Erythrolamprus reginae; assembly: GCF_031021105.1. Classification (NCBI taxonomy): domain Eukaryota; kingdom Metazoa; phylum Chordata; class Lepidosauria; order Squamata; family Dipsadidae; genus Erythrolamprus; species Erythrolamprus reginae. The sequence continues at coordinate 50,919,994 of NC_091951.1, forward strand.
TTCCCCTGCATCCATCTCCCCATTCCCTGGGGCAGGAGGTGGGCCACAACAATTAAGTATGACTGTATCCCCTAAAATTACTTTGGATAGGGGTTTTTAAAGAGCATTATTCTTGCAATGAAGTGATCCTGTTGAATGCTGTTCAGTTTTACCACAGGTACTGCTCGACATACGACCACAATTGAGCCCAAAATGTATGTTGCTAAGTGAGAAATGTGTTCAGTGAATTTTGTGCCATTTTATTACTTTTCTCGCCACAGTTATTAAATGAATCCCTAGGCATTGCTCTATGTCAGCTCCAGCATGTATGTGCATGCTAGCCAGCTAGTTTTCGGTCTTGGGGAAGGTCATTTTTGCCCTCCGGAGTCCAAAAACTGGAATGGGCAAAATGGAACTCTATTTTTCCAAACATCCAGTTGGCCCGCTGGGTTGTTTTTCGCCATACCCAAGCTTTAGGAGGCTTTCCTGAACCTGAGAGAGAACAAAAAATAGTCCAGTCCAGATGTTTCAGTGAAGCCTGAAGCCTCATGTGTGGGGAGATAACACAGGGGAGGGGGTTGTGTGCAGGGGTGGGCTACTGCCTGGATGGGGTGGAATGCAGTGGGGTAGCAAAAATGGAGCTCCATCCCAGAGCATCCAATTTGCACTGAAAGATGTTGAAAGAAAATGCAGGGTATCCTACATAAGCCACGCCCACAGTGTGGTAGTAAAAATTTTGGTAGCCCTTCACTGGTTGTGTGTATGTGCAGACGGCAGCACAGTGGTTGTCTGCAGGCATGGGGGGAGGGCACTGCATTATAGGTGTGGGCACACACTCGCGCTATTTTGGTACCGAGGCCAAAAAAGGTTGACCATCACTGGAATACTGTAATCCTTGACTTACAACCATTTGTTTAACAATCATTCAATGTTACAATGGCGTTGAAGACAACTGAAGAAAATGCCTTACTCACACCTAAACAACTATTTTTGGATCATGTGATCAAAATACAAGCACTTAGCAACCGGCCTGTATATATGATGGCTGCAATGTCCCAGAGTCATGTGGTCGCTATTTGAGATCTTCCCGGCTGATTTTTGACAAGCAAAGTCGATAGGGAAACACATAGAAGTCTGACAGCAGAAAAAGACCGCATGGTCCATCTAGTCTGCCCTTATACTGTTTTCTGTATTTTATCTTAGGATGGATATATGTTTATCCCAGACATGTTTAAACTCAGTTACTGTGGATTTACCAACTACGTCTGCTGGAAGTTTGTTCCAAGGATCTACTACTCTTTCAGTAAAATAATATTTTCTCATGTTGCTTTTGATCTTTTCCCCAACTAACTTCAGATTGTGTCCCCTTGTCCTTGTGTTCACTTTCCTATTAAAAACACTTCCCTCCTGGACCTTATTTAACCCTTTAACATATTTAAATGTTTCGATCATGTCCCCCCTTTTCCTTCTGTCCTCCAGACTATACAGATTGAGTTCATTAAGTCTTTCCTGATACGTTTTATGCTTAAGACCTTCCACCATTCTTGTAGCCCGTCTTTGGACCCGTTCAATTTTGTCAATATCTTTTTGTAGGTGAGGTCTCCAGAACTGAACGCAGTATTCCAAATGTGGTCTCGCCAGCACTCTATATAGCGGGATCATAATCTCCCTCTTCCTGCTTGTTATACCTCTAGCTATGCAGCCAAGCATCCTAAGATCTTCTTTTTAACAATTATGTGATTCCCTTAACATCTGCCATAATTTGCTTTTTTAACAACCATGGCAAGTAAAGTTGTAAAATCCGGTGTGACTCAGTAAACCATTCTAGTCCCGTGGTGACGAACCTATGGAACGTGTGCCACAGGTAGCACGTGGAACCATATCTGCCAGCATGCAAGCCATTGCCCTAGCTCAGCTGATTTTCGGCTCATACGGCTGGGAGGGCGTTTCTGGCTTCCATAGGGATTCTGGGGGTAGGGGAGGTTGTTTTTGCCATCCCCAGACTCTAGGGGAGCCTCTGGAGCCTGGGAAGGGCAAAATACAGACCTACCAGGCCCACCAGAAGTTGGGAAACAGGGGAGCAGGAGGGTCATGTGCGTATGCGCAGGGCAGCGTGGAGGGTCAACTGTGCATGCACAAGGGGGTGGGGCACATGGGGGCATTGAATTATGTGCACTTTCGGCACCCGAGGGAAAAAAGGTTTGGCATCATTGTCATTGTAGCTCAAGGACTACGTGGATATTGGGAAAAGTCTGATACTAGTCGTCTCTCTCCCTATCCTTTAAATAGCACAAAAGCATTTTTAATTCTTTATTTTAAGAAATGCAACTTAATTCAACATATATTTACATAGCATATATAAATCTACAAATACATGCAGTGCGCAATTCTGCTTTCCTGACAAAAGGAATACTATGCAAATGAAGAAGAAATAAAAAACAGTTCAAAACATTCTAATTTAGAACCAATAGACAAAATTTATATCTCCTGTGTAAGCCAGGAGACACATATGAGAAAGCCTAAAATCCACTACCGTGAAAGAACATCCAAGTCCTAAAAGAACATGTTTCAAGAGTACTATTCTTAACTTATCAACACAAAACTGTTTGCTTTTGATAACCTATCATGAAAGGAGTCTGAAAATAAAGCATACAGTAAACAACAGCTTAGAAATTGTTCCAGATGGCCAGGAAAAAAAAATTGTACTTAGGATAAAGAGCTACTTTGAGAAACAGACTGTCTTGAAATCATTCTTAAAGATTTTATTGGTATCAATTTGCTTTTTTCTACCTTCTAGTTGGTGGGATGTAGACAACAGTCTACAGAGAGGGGCGGCATACAAATTTAATAAAATAAATAAATAAATAAACAACATTTTACTATCATAAATCAGAATTCATGCTTATTTATACCTCGTTTTTTCTCTTTTCTAATACTATGCTTTATCTAATATATATATATATATATATATATATATATATATATATATATATATATATATGTCACATGTTTAAGCTGAATTTGAAAATTAAGGGAGACTAGCATAGATCTATTTCGGCCTTATTTTGGCCTCATCAGCTAGCCATACCCACTGGGACTTGAACCTGCAACCTTTGCCTTGTAAGGCAGAGAATTATCCTCTAGGCTACAGTATCCAATCCCTTCAGCTCTGTACCAGGGAAGGGTTACATTTTGTGTCGAATCACCCTGGTATATTGAAGGAACATCACAGCTCCTTTTTTGCCTCTTGGCCCAACCCAGGGCCATTTCCAAGGCAGTTAATTTAATTTTATATATATATATATATATATATATATATATATCACATGTTTTTTTGCTGAATTTGAAAATTAAGGGAGACTAGGTTAGATGGAGAGAGAGAGAGAGAGAGAGAGAGAGAGAGAGAGAGAGAGAGAGATACTTGAATGTACACAACCTAATAAAATACATAGAGTAACGAATGGTATATTTAAAGTGTAATAGTTACAGACTATGACCTGTATAAAAAGATAGGAGAAATATTATTTTTAAAATCAATAAATAAACTTTAAAAAAAGTTTGCCTCTAGCCTAAAGAATTTACCCTGTACAGAATACAAACACGGCTATGATTCCGCTTGTGACATCCTTTCTAAAATGTGATATGGCTAATACATATTACTTCTTGTTAACCAGGCAAAATTGCATACGGTATAACAAAAGCTGGCACCAAGTCTATATCTACAATATGTAGCTTCAATTGGCCAAAGTGATGACAGATGAAGTAGAACAGTCCCCCATTAGATGATTTCTTAATTCTGCCAGTGAATCATCTCACCTACCTCTATATTTTGGCTCTGTAAAAATACACAATACATTTGAAAAAGACCGCAAGACTGCAGTGACGATAAGCTCATATTCTGTTTGGTTTGGGCATGTTTGAGCTTTACAGCTGCGCTTTGTAAACTATGTCTTATAGTCGAGCCTGTTGCGTAAACCCAGCCAATTGTGATTTAATCAGCCATAGTGGCAGAGTGGTTAGAGTGGAGACTGCAAGCAACTTCTGCTGCCTGCTAGCAGCCTGCAAATTTGGCAATTCAAATCTCTCCAGGCTCAAGATTGACTCAGCCTTCCATCCTTCCCAGGTGAGTAAAATGAGGACCCAAATTGTTGAGGGCAATATGCTGACTCTGTAAACCACTTAGGGTGGGCTGTAAAGCACTGTAAAGGAATATATAAGTCTGAGCGCTATTGCTATTACTGCAATGCACTGTTTCTCAACTATTTTCTGTTACACACACACATCCGCGCACACACACACACACACACACATGAAAGAAGTAAACATTTCACACACACACAGTTCTCTGCCTGGGCAATTGTTTGCAATATTCAGCATGTTTTCGCAGAAAAAACTCAAGCAGCTTATCAGTGTGGTTGGGGTATAATGTGCTTAAGTGACGTCTTAAATTATTTGTCTTCATGTTCTCCACTGTCAAAATTTTTAGACGCAGTAAACATAGCGGTCTTTCCTCGTCTCACACTGTAGTCACAGTGAAGCCAAGCGCTACATATATTTCATCATATTTCCTCATATTAGCTTTTGGGAGACTTGGGTTTATCTCATTATCTCCGTATCTCTTCTCCTTTCTTTTTATCCCTGTTAAATATTTTTTCCATGGTGTCTCTTAAGGGTTTGTTATCTGCACTGCATAGATTCTGCTCTGTGCTGCGTTCTACTGTTCAGTGCAAAAAACCTCCTATTCCCTGCGGCAATATAAGCATGTTCTCCAGCATCGCTCCCCTCACTATTTGAGAAACACTGCGTGTAATGTGTGAACAAAGTCTATATAGCTTAGAAAAGTTATTATGATTGTTCGTTGAGAAACATATGCTGATCAGTCGATGGAAATTCAGACTTTGGAATAGCCTTTGATTTAATATTAGACAATCATTTAAAGTATTCCCTAGAGCTGAGTTAATCAATCAATCAATACCATTCCTCAGTTCTCAGCATAGAAATGTACAGTTAAAAGAGGAGTGCTTGTCCAGGATTGTGGTTGTCTTCTTCAACCAAACCTACCCAATTTGAAATATATTTTGGAGGCTAACAATATACCTGTGTTTCTCCTAAAATAAGACCCCATCCTATATTTTTGGAACCCTGAAATAAGGAGTTTGCCTTATTGACATGCACTCAAAACCCCAATTGGGCTTATTATCAGGGGATGTCTTATTTTGGATAGGAAACAGGGTAGGAAGGCTTAGTTACCAATAGAAGAGAATATTTGTAGCTCAGGGTTGAACTGTGGAGTCCTTGGTGCTCTCTGAAATTGATGGATAGTTTTGCAGACATTCCAAGATCAAAACACCTCTTTGCCAGCAATCAACACCCAGGTAACCCCAAGATTAGAACTAGGCCAACAACCAAGTCATAAACAACAACACCCCTTTCAAGGAACTACCAATTCTGAGAAACAATCTAATAGTAAACTTATTCAAGGAACTACCAAGAACATGTCCTTGGCAAGGCAAACCATTTAAATATAAAGAGAGAGCAAACCCCACTCTCTTGTAGCACTGCTGATGTTATCTAAGCAGGGAATGAAATGTCTGCAAGGAAAAATCCAGACTCAAAGAGCATCAAGATTATCTATAAGGGACAAAGGAATATTTTTGACTCAGAGTAGGGACAGCTGACTTCATGTCCACATATTAGATAGCCTTGAGCCAGTTACACTCACTTTGCTTCAATTATAATGCAAGGTTGTTATGAGAAGCAAAGGAAGAGACTAATGACAAGAAAAAGAAGAAATATATAGTGGTACCTTTACCTACAAATGCCTCTACTTATGAACTTTTCTACATAAGAACCGGGTGTTCAAGATTTTTTTGCCTCATCGCAAGAACCATTTTCCATGTACAAACCCAGCCTCCGAATCTGTAACCAGAAAGGGCAGGGAGAAGCCTCCACGGGTCCTCACTAGGAATCTCCTGAAAGGAAAACAGGGCCAGAAAAGGCGGGGGAAAGCTTTTTACATTGATTTATATGGGAAAAAATGCTTCTTCTTACAAACTTTTCTACTTAAGAACCAGGTCATGGAACAAATTAAGTTCATAAGTAGAGGCACCACTGTATTCAGAAAAAACATAAAGTTGGTGTTATGCCGGCCCTTCATTAAAAGCCCCTCTAATGAGTTAGCAAGGTAAACTCAGACACACACACTGTCTCAGAGTAAACAAAAAGTCAGTTTATCAAAACAAAGTATTGTACGCACGCACTTTAAACAGCCAAAGTGCTCTCCCACAAACCACAAGCCTGGAATGTCCTCAAGATGTACTTAGCTGTGAAATATCCAAAAAAGTCTTTGTAAGTCCTGGAACAGTGCAAGCCAAACAACACTCGTCCTTCTCCAAATGGATAAACTCCCACATGCGCTCTCTGCAACATTGGTCATTTATCAACAACCACACTAGCCTAATTGCTTCAGCCACAGGTGTTCTCTCTTATCTCCAGCGATACCTATGCAGTTGGTCCCTTCTAGCCATGAGCCCATGCATTCTGGCATCAATCCACTGATCCTCCACCTCCGAGTCCGATGACCCACTAATGGGGTCATTCATTAATGGGCTGGCTGCATCCATTTCTCTATCTGATCCTTCTTCTCCCCCAGCATCTGACCTAGGCAATGACTCTTCGCTGTCAGAAGCTGATGGCAGTAAAACAAGTCTCTGGGAACCTGTGGGTTCTCCTAAGCCAACATCCAAATTCCCCATTGCAGGAGCTGGCCCAGAGCCAACCACAATTGTTGGAAGGACCAGTTAATTCTCTGTCATTGAGGAGGCTCCTGAAAGCATTTTCTCCAGAGTAAGACATATATCTTAAAAAAATATACTTTATTAATTTATACAAAAAGGAATAAAATGGGGAAAGGGGAATGGGAGTACAGAAAAGAAAAGTGGGAGGGGAGTGGGGTAAACAATATTGTTATATCACAGCTTATATATATTATTGTATATACATTTCGGGTATTTGTCCATATGTAAATATTTCATATTCAGAGTTCTTATTTAAATATCTTATAGCTGTAATATTTGATAATCCAACAGTAATGTGGGAAAAGAAAGGATAGAAGGGGAGAAAAGGGAGAAAAAAAAGAGAGAAAGGAGAAAGAAAAGAGAGATAGCAAGATGAGAGCAAGCAAGCAGGCGTTTGGGTTGTGACGACTTAGATGGATTATATTTATTGTTTTTGTTAGTAAAATTTAATCATAGGTTGTAATATTAGTAGATTTCTAATAGTTATCAAGTGGATTGAACTCAGGCAGGGATTGAGTTATTTTTGATCCGATTTTTGGTTATACATATCTTTATTTTGGTTCATACTAAGCAATTTTGGTTATTTTTCGCTTTGTCATCTTTGGAGTTGGATAGCCATCTGAACCATTTCTCCCAGGCTTTGTAGAACTCTGAATCATTTTTGTTCTGAATTTCCATTATTAATTTTGTTAGTTCGGCACATTCCATAATTTTACTAATGATGGTTGAGTAAGACATATATCTAACTATGTTTTATACCGTTGGAAAAATTCATAATGATTTGCAATATGGTTTGAGGCTATTACAAAGAAAACGCTCACAGCATATCAAATCCTGCAATCCACCCAGACCCAATTCTATAAATTTCTTTACGTACATAAAGCAAATGACTGTCTTGCCTCCCAAAAGTGTGCATTTCCTTCTCCAGAGATTTTTTTCCTCCCTTCTAGAAACACAATTTTTCCATGCACTCTCATGTTTCCCTTGCATTACTCTACCTACAAAGCCGCTCAGTTATACAGTACATATAGCCTATTTTTAAAAAAACAATTTAGTGCACCATAAAGTAAAAGTACACTTAGGTAAAACAAAATATTAAATTCTGCTCAAAGGCAAAAAACCATAGCACAATTTCATAAATCTGTTGTTTAACCAGTGTTTTCCACCATTGATCATAGTGGTTTACAATTTGATGACATTCCGAGCCTTAATAACTCACATATCACTGCATAATGTAACAATCTTCAGTTTCTTAAAACCCGTCATTTATGCTTTAGGCTGCTTTAATTATCACAGTTCTCAATTCTAATGTTTACCTTTTTGGAGTCTGATAGAAAAATAAGCTCAGCATGTAAAATAAAAACATTAAAAATGAATTGTTGCTTAGCCATAATATATAATCACAGGTTTTTCTGCTCTGCTGTTAATATCTTTCTTTTTTGAAGAAAGAAAGGATAATAGCTTTCATATTTTAGTATTTTTAAGGACCTCTGGAGCTATATTTTTGCTGTTCTTAAAAAAATATATATTAAATTGATGACCTTTTTTTTAAAAAAAATGGCATCTGAATTCTTTTTACTCATTCCAGATGAGAAGATTTTGGGAAGTGGTGTGCTTGGGTGTTTTATTGTGTTCATTTTAGAATAGAATAGAATAGAATTTTTATTGGCCAAGTGTGATTGGACACACAAGGAATTTGTCTTGGTGCATATGCTCTCAGCGTACATAAAATAAAATATACATTTGTCAAGAATCATGTGGTACAACACTTAATGATTGTCATAGGGGTCAAATAAGCAATGAAGAAGCAATATTAATAAAAATCTTAGGATATAAGCAACAAGTTACAGTCATATAGTCAACATGGGAGGAAATGGGTGATAGGAATGATTAGGAAAAACTAGTAGAATAGAAGTGCAGATTTAGTAGAAAGTCTGACAGTGTTGAGGGAATTATTTGTTTAGTAGAGTGATGGCATTCGGAAAAAAATTGTTCTTGTGTCTAGTTGTCTTGATGTGCAATGCTCTGTAACAATGTTTTGAGGGTAGGAGTTGAAACAATTTGTGTCCAGGATGTGAGGGGTCAGTAAATATTTTCCCCGCCCTCTTTTTGACTCGTACAGTATACAGGTCCTCAATGGAAGGCAGGTTGGCAGCAATTGTTTTTTCTGCAGTTCTGATTATCCTCTGAAGTCTGTCGGTCCTGTTGGGTTGCAGCAGCCATGGCAGCAATATCTCCAACACCATTACAATTACTACTACTTTTATCCCCTTTTAAATTTTTTATTTATTTTTATTGTTTTCAAAGATAAAAGAAGACATACATACATACATACAAAAAGATACAAAACAAGACACATAACAAAAAAGGAGCCCCAATCGCTCCGCTCAAAATAGTAGTCTCCATAATAAGAAAAAACTTTTGTTAATTAGATCATTTCAAAGGAAAGAAAACACCTATCGTACTTCATATCTCTATTTATATACGTTTCAAGATAATAAATTTACATAGTCTTGGATTCATTGAGAATTTCTTCTATTCAACCAAATATAGACCCTATCCCAGATTTTATAATATTTGGTCTCTTCTTGATTTTTCAACTGCCTCATCATCATGTCCAGCTCTGCACATTCAATAATTTTTCTAATTACTTCATCTTCTTTTGGGACTTCTGAATCTTTCCATCTTTGAGCGAAAACAATTCTAGTAGCTACTAAAATGTGTGTTATCAAATATTGTATGTCTTTTTTTATATTTATGTGGTGAAATACCTAATAAAAAGAGTTCTGGAGTTTTCCCAAATTCCTGATGTGTGATTTCTTTTAACCATTTTTCTATATTATTCCAGTATGATTTGGCTTTTTGGCAAGTCCATTGATAGTAGTAAGTAAGTAGTAAGTAAGTAGTCCCCATTGATAGTAGTAAGTAAGTAGTCCCCATTGATAGTAGTAAGAACCAATTTCTCTTTTACATTTCCAACAATTAGGAGAAGTGTTTGGAAACATTTTTGATAACCTGTTGAGGGGCAAATGCCATCTATAGAACATCTTAATCTGATTTTCTTTGAACAATACCGATTTAGTTATTTTCCAATTATATGACCAAAACCTTTCCCATTCGTCTAAATCTATATTTCTTCCAAAATTCCTACACCAGCTAATCATGTTGTCTTTTAAAATCAAACCTACTGTTTTGGACCTAATCAGATATTTATAAATTTTCCCAATCAATTTCCCTTGATTATCACTTTTACTATTACTTCTGCCTTGGGGCAATGCACCTTTTTTTCTGAGCTGTGACACTTTTTTTTAAAGTATCCAGACATTCCCAAAACTTAAACAGGTAGTCCTCAACTTATAGCCACAACTGAGCCTAAAATTGCTCAGTTGCTTACAATTGTTAAAGTTTTGCCTCATTTTATGACCTTTCTTGCCCCAGTTGTTCGGTGGAAATCAGTGCAGTTGTTAAGTTTGTAACACGGTTGTTAAGTGAATCGGTCTTCCCTGTTGACTCTGCTTGTCAGAAGATCACAAAAGGGGATCACATGACCCCAGGATGCTGCAACCATTACAAACATATTGATTGATGGATGGATGGATGGATGGATGGATTGATTGGATTTGTATGCCACCCCTCTCCATGGAATCGGGGCAGCTAACAACAGTGATAAAAACAGAATGTAAAAATCCAATACTAAAACAGCTAAAAACCCTTGTTATAAAACCAATCATACATACAAACATACCATGCATTAATTGTAGAAGCCTAGGGGGAAAGATTATCTTAGTTCCCCCATGCCTGACGGCAGAGGTGGGTTTTGAGGAGCTTACAAAAGGCAAGGAGGGTGGGGGCTATTCTAATATCTGGGGGGAGTTGGTTCCAGAGGGCTGGGGCCACCACAGAGAAGGCTCTTCCCCTGGGCCCCGCCAACTGACATTGTTTAGTTGACGGGACCCAGAGAAGGCCCACTCTGTGGGACCTAACTGGTCGCTGGGATTCATGCGACAGAAAGCGGTCCCTGAGATAATCTGGCCCGGTGTGAAGTGCCTGGATTTTGATAACGTGGCTATGGAGATTCTGCAATGGTTGTTACGTGCCAAGAAACTTGTAAGTCATCAATCACTTTTTTTTCAGTGCCGTTGTGTCTTCGAACGATCCCTAAATGAATAGTTGTAAGTTGAGGGCTACCTGCACCAAGGTAGAAAACTCCCTCCCTCCCCCATCTTCTCTCTGCTGAATGGCTGCTATCCAGCATTGCCTATCACAATGAATTCAACACAATGAGATTAAAGCTCCCCTCAGAAGCTCACTTTAAACACATTAGTGTGCCACTAATGCTATAGTCAGCTCTTACCGAAAGCAGCCCTGCTTCACACAACACCCCTTTGTTCTTTATTCTTCGGCATTAATCTCAGCATAGAGCTACCCTGTTAATATCTCAGCTGCCAAGAATAAAACACGTCAGCAATCACACCCTAAATTCGGCCACGGTCAGCACATTGCTGCCTTTCCTTACCCTTTCCCCTCTAACTAGGGCTTGGCGTTTTCATGTGAAGGACAAGCGTGCGGCGAACGAAATTGCCCTGTCAGCTCTATCATTAATCCAAGTGCTTAAATCCCTGAATAAAAGGGAAATCAATGTTGCTCGGCAATGTTTGTCAATGCAGCGTAATAAATACACTTACCTTTACGGAGTATTCTCAACAGCTTAACAATTCTCTGCTTCAAAGCTGCAAAAGGGAAAAGGAATGGATATTGAGTTTTTTTTATGTACTACAGTATATATATGGTGTAGGTTTCCTTTTCTTTTTGAAGAAAGGCCTGCTTTGTGCGTGTGTGTGTCTTTGTGTGTATATTGTATGTGTGTTTGTCACATGTTTTTGCTGAATTTGAAAATTAAGGGAGCCTAGGATCTATTTTGGCCTTAGTTTGGCCTCATCAGCTAGCCATACTCTTACTGGGACTTGAACGTGCAACTTTTGCCTTGTAAGGCAGAGAATTAACCTCTAGGCTACAGTATCCAATCCCTTCAGCTCTGCACAGGGAAGGGTTACATATTTTTTGTGTCAAGTCACCCCAGTATATTGAAGGAATATCACAGCTCCTTTTTTCCCTTTCGGCCCAACCCAGGGCCATTTCCAAGGCAGTTAATTTATTCATAGCCGACAAACTATATTCTGTATGTGTCACATGTTTTTGCTCAATTTGAAAATTAAGGGAGACTAGGATAGATCTATTTCGGCCTTATTTTGGCCTCATCAGCTAGTCATACCTTCACTGGGACTTGAATTTGCAACCTTTGCCTTGTAAGGCAGAGAATTAACCTCTAGGCTACAGTATCCAATCTCTTCAGCTTTGTACCAGGGAAGGGTGACATGTTTTTTCTGGGTTGGGCCGAGAGGCAAAAAGGAAGCTGTGATATACAAGGGTGATTCAACAGAAAAAACACACATATTGTTCTGTCTGGGTCACTCCAGAAGCCAATACCAACCCAAAAAGAGAAGCCAGACACACTGGTAAAAGGCAAAGGCAGTTTATATAATTCAAGGAAAACACAGGTAACAGAAAATGTCCTTACAAACAGGAAAAACGCTGGAACTTCAAATATATACACGAAGGCAATAGTCCATGAAGCAATACCAGATTCTTGCTGCCAAGACGAAGCTGTAGATAGCAAACATACGCCTCCCACGAGTCTTCCAGACTGCTAGGCCACAAGCCAAGATCAGAGACGCTGAGATTCAAAACAGGTCACCGCAACTCCAATTGATAACACTCCACATGGCTTCAAGGCCTTGCCTGCCTTTTAAACCCTGCTGATGAGGACCACACCCAAACCCAGCTGTTTCTAATTCAATGGTGATAATATTTCTTTAACTGCTCCTTTCGTTGCTCTGAACGTCTCTGTCTCATGTCAATGACAGCTTGTGCATCATCACCTAATGACTCCAAGCTACTGGCTGGGGAGAGCCCCCCCCCCGGGGCTCTCATGCTGTTCTCCTTCATCCCATTCCTGACTCCTCTCTCCCCCATCCGACTGTTCAGCCCCCTCCTCTGCGCTGTCATCCTCCTCCGGGCATGGAGCCAGCAGAGATGCAGCCGGTCCCTGAGCAGCCTCAGGCTGAACCACAACACATATATAACATATTTTTTGCTGAAAAGGAAGGAAGACTACTATAGATCTATTTCAAGACTATTTCCCTCATCAGGTAACTGCACCCCTACTGGAATTTGAAGCTGGGGCTCTGCCTTGTAAGGCAGTGGCCTTAACCTCTAGGCCTCCTGTATCACCTTGTACCATAAAATATAAAGAACAGAACCCCTTCAACCACTTTCCAGTTTCTGGTTTTTTTTCTCTCCATTATCAAAATACTACAGTTGGGATATTGGCACAGAGATGTATGGTGAGGGAAATCGTTTGTCTTTCAATCACTGAAAAGCTATTCAGGTCAAAAGCATCGGTCAAAAGCACTCTAGGACAAATGAGGTGCATGTGTAACTGCATTCAAAAGGCACCTTTGATAATTGTGTGTGACAGTTCCTTGCACAAATCTCACCAATGGAAGGCAGGCAAGCAGCATGTGGGCTTTTGCAAGACGAAAAGACCTTCAGAAACGCGGCGAGATTTTTGTAAAATGGTGATGCTGTAAGTGCAGCTGAAGGAAGGTCAGAATCAGGATATGGTTTGCTTATGGAGGGCTGTACAATCTGTTTAAGTACAGGTAGTCCTCGGCGTACAACAGTTTGTTTAGTGACCATTCGAAGTTACAACGGCACTGAAAAAAGTGACTCAGATAATATATTATAAAGAGCATGGATCTGAAAATTAGTCTATTTTAGATCAAGAGGCTGTTTCACAAAGATAGATAAGGGAATGATTGCAAATTAGAGATACATGATACAGAACTGCAGAAAAAAACAACCTGCCTTCCAATGAGGACCTGTATACTGCACAAGTCAAAAAGAGGATGGTGAAAGCATTTACTGTCCCTTCGCATCCTACTGTCCTCCTCCTCTTCTTCCTCCTCCTCCTCCCATCCAAATTCCGAGCTTTTATTTCTTTCCTAATGGGTTTGCATGCATGATTTGCTTTTACATTGATTCCTATGGGGAAAATTGCTTCTGCTTTACAAACTTTTCTACTTAAGAACCTGGTCATGGAACGAATTAAGTTCTTAAGTAGAGGTACCACTGTACTCAGTACATATATACTCAGTATTATACATACTCAGTCTATGTATTCAGTACTACAATTTTTTGTTGTTGTTTGTTTTGTCAAGTACATGTTGGTGGTATACAAAGATGCAATAATATTCATATACATGATACTAGTAAAAAAAATAAACAGTAGGACAGGGGACGGAAGGCATGCTGGTGCACTTATGCACACCCCTTACTGACCTCTTAGGAATCAGGAGAGGTCAATAGTGGACAGTCTAAGGGTAAACTTTGGGGGGGGGGGATTTTGCTCTACAAATAAAGAACTATACAGTTTTTAACCCTTTGCCTTCAGATAAATGCTCATCCACTACAATTACTTACATTTTTCTTTAAAAAGCAAGTGCATTTCAATGGGACCTTCTTTTTCAAAGCAAACACCTCAAGATCACAGCAGGATACAAAAAATAACCCTCCCAACACTATCTCCTACATGGTGGCTGGCTGGGGAATTCAGCAGTTGAAGTCTACAAATCTTAATCTTGCCAAGGTTGGACATCCCTTTCTGACTTCTTGGAATTCTCAATCAAGTTGTTCCCATAAGGAGGGCTGCTGGTATAGAAGAGGTATCCTACATTTTGGAAGAATGATATAATTACGGTGTAAATTGGTCCAGTTTTGATAACATTGAGGAAAAACATTGAAATCAGCAAAACTCAAATGATTTAGACGGCAATCTCCTTTTTTCCTTACAATTATAAATTCCTCCCTTGGCTAGAATTACTGAGTAAATACTGGAAACGATTGCCAGTTTCTTAAAATGAGGAAAAATGGTTTAAAACAGCTATTAATCTTATTTTTTTTTACAAGGGGGAGGGAAATATTTTTTGCCTGTAAATGGTTTATGGTAGAAAAGAACATTAGATAAATCTCTGCAGGATCAGATTCCATAACTCAACTGATTGTACACACTTATGAGCCAATGAAGTAGGCAAATATTGATGCTGCCATGCTTAATTTAAAGGGATATAAGAGTTAACCTGTTTATTGTTGTAAACAAAGGCATTTGGTTAAATGAAAGTTCCATCAAAACGTAACAGCCAAATGCAAGTGAACATAAAGTAAAGGATTATGTATTTTCTGTGGTTTTTATAATGGCTAATCTAATAACTCTAAAATGGAGTGTTGATGTTCATTCCTTAGCTTCCGTCCCATAAATTAGTTAAAGCAATCTGACAATTACAGTACTTGAGAATTGTTCTCAGCTAAGTGTTTTTAAAGGATTTTCAAAGTCTAACAAAGACGTAAGTTGAATAACTACTACCAAGTCATTACTTCTGTGGTTAAAACAAAACAAAATATAGATTTTTTTAAGAGCCTGGAAAAACTACCCAGTTTATATTACTGGATATACTGTACATATATTAATATTAATTAGATTGCTATGCCACCCTTTTCAAAGCGACTCAGGGTGGCATACAACATTGTAAATGCAGACAATATATGTGAAAGAAATTATTATTTTTTAAAGGCATATACAAAATTAATAAAGATTCTAAAAAACCCCCAGTCATCCACACTCATCCAATTCAATAATTCACAACATCAGCCAGAGACAACTCAATAGAGAAAGAGAACCTACTTTCTTATAGGGGAAGCTTAATTTTTAAAATAAATATCACCGTAAGTTTATTTTAACTGAAATGTAATTTCAGTTCAATGTACTCAATACATGTTCTTTTATTTGTTGGCTACTGGGTTTTAATGGATACAACATTATTATTGCAAGCCAAACTCACTTTTTTGCAGAAATCTAGAGTATTAATATTCATTAGGGAACATCTTAATTACTGAGAGCATTGACTCTTCTGCTTAAGTAACTGCACTGACATTCAATATAATTCTGGCCTCAGTTCAAAATGCTGCTGGTACTAAAATGCATTTATATTTGGGAGCAGAAGAACTTAAAGGCAATTTTGAGATCCACAGCTGGGACTCGTGGGTCCAAATATATCTATAAATTTAGTGCTCGTTATGCTCACCCAATCAGTTTACCTGCCGCACTCCGCTTTCAAAAGTTTAAAGAGCAACTTTAATTTTAAATAAATTTAAAAGAAATTGGGCATAATGTAAAGCCCTCATAACTATTTCTATAGCTTAGAAAGATCCTGAATGCTACATAGCCACAAAGGTTCTTACAGTATATAATTCATATAATGATAAAATAATGAAATGTAACTGATATAAAAATAATTGTTTTGTTTGCTTACCTGCCTAGAAAGGGAGTAAAGATAAATGTCTATGGAGATTCTCAGTCATCCAGGTCATGGTTGCCCCAAAGATGCCATTTTTTCAAGAGGCAACTAGAGTTTCTGGTTTTTCTTTGAAGACATTTTGCTTCTCATCCAAGAAGTTTCTTCAGCTCTGAAAGATGAGAAGAGAAATGTCTTCCAAAAAAAAAAAGCCAGAAAGTCCAGTTGCCTCTTGAAGAATTTTTTTTTTTAAAAAAACCCACCTTTTTGAGTAAAGATATGTTAACACAAACAAAAAAAAGCACCAGGGAAGAAAATTAAGAAGAAACTATGAGCCAGCAAGATCCTAATTTAGACTTTCTGTATATCCACAACATTGCTTTTTTGAGCTACAAGAAATCCAGACAATCGTTACAATGGATTGAAAAAAAAGAGAAAACCCTGCTCCCATCCATCTAGTGATCATCTGTAGTCCAAATATGACAATCCTAAAACAAGCAGATGTGAATTCCCGCTTATTTCATCAGCCACTTTACTGATCCAGCATGCCAAACCACATGTAATCCAGAAGTGTGAGAGTTATAGCACATACATTTTTGTATGATTGTTCTTGTTCTCTCTTAAAGGGGGAGTTATTCAATTTAGAGGGAATTGGAGGGAACGGAGATAAAATGAATAGCTAAAAGGAATGAAAACACATAAGAGGGAACAACCTGGACTTCCATTCCTTTGGAATTTTAAAATCTTTTCATTTCTCCTGAAAATATGTGACTATTGGAATTGTAAAGAATCCCCGATGGAATCCATGCTTAAATTGGCAGTTCTATATAAGATCAAAAGTACTGAGAAAGAGATGCTGATATCCAAATCAGTAGTATTTTCTTTGAAAAACAAGGATAAATGTGAAAAAAATCCTGCCCCCCAAAAAAACACTACATAAAAATGAAAACTGAATGTCAAAACAGCTGGAGGATATGGCCAAGAAGAACAGAAAACATGAAACACCAAAATCTTTGGAAGAAATTTAAAGAATTTCAGAGAGCAATTTGAAGAGACAAGAAGCAGTATTACAATAATATCTGGAAAGATAATGAAGATGAAAATAGACATAAAAAGGGGAAATCTTCCAGGGGATCTCCAAACTTAAGAAGTTTCAAGTTTCAAGTTTTATTGGATTTATATGCCGCCCCTCTCCGAAAACTCGGGGCGGCTAACAACAATCATGAAAATATACAATAAAATCCAATACTAAAAGCAAATTAAAACCCCTTAATATATAAAAACCAAACATACATACAAACATACCATGTATACAGTTGTAATGACCTAGGGGGAGAAAAAAGTCTTAATCCCCCCAACCTTGAGTGTTTCATGCCCATATAGGCCTTACCATCTACCTGCAGAAACACTGTGGACAGCCCACAACCCATTAGATGTCAAAGTCCTCTTAAAAACATGATGGACGAACATCATCATCATCAACAACAACACTTCTAGATTACATGTGGTTTGACATGCTGGATCAGTTTCTTTTGGAATATTGCTTTCAAACAAATTTCTGCATGTTTTTCTACACCTTAGAATTAGAGATTGTAATTTTAAAAGAACTAGTTTTCAAAACTTTATTCCAAATGTTAGTCAACCTATACTTCCTAACGGAGTGATAGGATTTGTTGTATTTTAAGTAACAAATCTAGATACTCATTTCATATCCTGCATTTAATTATGTGGCAATCCTCGGCATTCTTGCTTCAAGCCAGGAGGCCATTATTCAGGAAATATGAGAAATCAGCATTCTTGGCCTCTAACAAGAGCAAATAAGGTGGCATTTTTTCCTACTTGCTCAAACAGCATGAAAATAATTAAGGCCTTTCTGCTGGAAATGAGCTGCTTAGATTGCACTTAAACCCTTCCGAAGTTTGTGAGGTTAGTGGATATTGCATGTGGCTGCAACCTTTACGCCAACGAGACACGCATTTATCCATATCCATTCCTTTAGTGATTTTGACTCTGATACAATCACAGTTTCACCGGCAGCTTAGAAAGCGAAACCCAGGGAAAGAGGTTGGGAGGAGAGAAATGTCCCCACACGTTTCATTCACGTAAGACTTTCCAAGCTGTTCTCGATGACAGCTGAGCACTGCAAGCTAAAGCAGCTTGTTCCGGCTGTCAGCATCTGAGAATCTACAGCGACGAGATACAATTGTGATGACACCAACTGCAGTAGAATTGGGTCAAGCTTACGGTCATTTTTAAAAGCGGAATGTCAACCATTCCTTTCTCCCTCAGTAATTTGATTCGGTGCCACTCGAAGGGGGAAAAAAACCCCACGTTAAAAACTATTAGTTTCATGTCCAGGCTGGGAATCAAAATGTGACAAGTGTTAGGAGAATCCTCCTGTGAGCTGAAGGTCTACAAGAATGGGACACCAACATGACTGACAGATTCCATGGGCTTTCTCTCGAAGTATCAAGTACAGTGGTACCTCTAAGAATGCCTCTACTTAAGAACTTTTCTAGATAAGTACCGGGTGTTCAAGATTTTTTTGCCTCTTCTCAAGAACCATTTTCCACTTACAAACCCGAGCCTCTGAAACTGTAACCGGAAAAGACAGGGAGAAGCCTCCGTGGGGCCTCTCTAGGAATCTCCTGGAAGGAAACAGGACCAGAAAAGGCAGGGAGAAACATCCATGGAGCCGCTCTAGAAATCACCTGGGAGGAAACAGGACAAGAAAAGGCAGGGAGAAACCTCCATGGAGCCGCTCTAGGAATCTCCTGGGAAGAAACAGGGCCAGAAAAGGTGGGGAGAAGCCTCCATGGGGCCTCTCTAGGAATCTCCTGGGAGGAAACAGGGCCTCCACCCTCCCCGTAGTTTCCCCAATCGCACACATTATTTGCTTTTACATTGATTCCTATGGGATCCTGGTCACGGAATGAATTAAGTTCGTAAGTAGAGGTACCACTGTATATTTCATTCCAAACCATCTCCTAGCTAACCATGATGTTAGGCACCTTCCTTAATTCTGCAAAGCTTTCCGGCTTCATTTTATAGGGCAATCAGACTTTCATAAGATGTTTCCTAAACAAACAATTTTCCAATTATTCCGTCTTCTTTTTCTCCCTTTCAAACAATGATAAATATTTTCAAAAATAGCTATTGGATATAAACAGACAATTTTCTATTCCTGAAAAACTAGGGTGGGGGTAAGGGGGTTTCTTCTAGCCTACAAGTGAATGCAAAGATATCTGAGTGTTATCTGTGCAATAAACAGACAACCAATGCTGATAAGATTTACTGGGGTGGGGGTGGGGGCGATACATTCGCTCTAACTGTGCCAGTTAATCTCACAGGTTTTGTTTCCATTATGTTTTGATAGGAGTAAAATCTTGTACAGAATACAGCATTCACACTGTGCATCTGTTCACAGCGAGAATAATTGGATGTAAACAGCTGATCAGTACAACTTTCCCAATACTACATTACGGGTCTACACTATTGCCTTCAGCAATGAAAGTTTTAACATGATAATTCTTGCCTCCCAACCTTAATCCAACTCTGAAATATCTTTCCTGTCCTCCTGAGCATTTTTTAAAATGCATACTGTGAATTTTCACCCAGACAGATGTCTGATTGACCTTTGAAGGGTTGTGTGTGAAAACTTCCCTTCCTTTTCATTATCAGCAAAAATATGGTATATATCAGTGGTGGCGAACCTTTTTGTTTCTTGGGTGCCGAAAGAGTGTGGGCATGCGCTATTGCACATGTGTGAGTGCCCACATCCATATCTGGGGAGGGCGAAACAGGGGAGGGTGAAACAGGGGAGGGTGAAACAGCTTCCCCCACCTCCAGAAGGCCCTCTGGAGGCAGGAAACAGCGTATTTCCCAACTTCTGGTGGGCCCAGTAGGCTTGTGTTTTGCCCTTCACAGGCTCCAAAGGCTTCCCTGGAGGTGGGGTAGGGTAAAAACACCCTCCCCCATCCCCAGGAGGCTCTCTGGAAGCCAAAAAAACCCCTCCCAGAGCCTCTGTGCGAGCTAAAAATCAGCTGGCCAACACACATATATTGGAGTTGAGCCTGGGTAAAAAAGGCATGGGCATGGGCAGGGGCAGGGATAGAATAGAATAGAATAGAATAGAATAGAAGTTGGAAAGGATCTTGGAGGTCTTCTAGTCCAACCCCTGCTTAGGCAGGAAATCCTATACCAGTGATGGTGAACCATTTTTCTCTTGGGTGCTGAAAGTGTGTGCGCGTGCACTATCATGCATGCGCCAGTGTCCACAACCATAATTCAATGCCTAGGGAGGGCGAAAACTGCTTCCCATGCACCCCGGAGTCCCTCTGGAGGCCAGAAACGGCTTGTTTCCCAACTTCTGGTGGGCCCAGCAGGCTCATATTTCGCCCTCCCTTGGCTCCAAAGACTTCCCTGAAACCAGGAGAGGGTAAAGGTGTCCTCCCCCATCCACCCCAAAAGCTCTGTGGAAGCCAGAAATGTCCTTCCAAAGCCTCTGTGTGAGCCAAAAATCAGCTGACCAGCACACACATGCATGTTTTAGCTGAGATTAGCAAGGGCTCGCATGCCAGCAGATATGGCTCCGCGTGCCACCTGTAGCACCTGTGCCATAGGTTCGGCATCACTACTTTATACTATTTCAGACAAATGGTTGTCCAATCTCTTCTTAAAAACCTCCAGTGCTGGAGGCAAGTTGTTCCATTGATTAATTGTTCTGTTAGGAAATGTCTCCTTAGTTCTAGGTTGCTTCTCTCCTTTGTTAGTTTCCAATAATTAGTTTCCAATAAAGTATTGAGCATCCTCAAAATATTCAAGAGATGCAGGTTTCTACTGAGAACTTTTATCTTGTAATAAACAGATTGTCAAACAGATTGACAGAGTAGGAAAGGACCTGGTAGGTCATCCAATCCAACCTCCCACTCAAGCAGGAGACCTTACATCATTTCTGACTCATGGCAGTCCAATCTTTTCTTGAAAGTCTCAAGTGATGAAGCTCCTACAGTTCTCACTGTCGAAAAGTTCCTTGTTATTTTTAGGTTGAATCTCTTCTTGATCAGTTTCCATCAATTATTCCTTGTCTGGCTTTCAAGTGTTTTGGAAAATAGCTTGACCCTCTCCTCAAATATTGGAACACTGCTATCATGTCTCCCCTGATTCTTCTCTTCACTAACTAACCATGCCCAGTTCCTGTAACTGTTCTTTATGTTTTAATCTCCAGACCGCTAATCATTCTGGTATTTTCACCACACCATGAAGTCAAAAGGATGGTCTAGTGAAAAACTACATGACTATGATATATGCTTGTCATAATTGGAAGAGGAATGTATCTGCCCTCAAAGCATGAGGTTCAGACATAATTTGCCTCCAAAAGATTTATCTATCTATCTATCTATCTATCTATCTATCTATCTATCTATCTATCTATCTATTTTGTCCAATACATAATGAGGGCTTTAGTGGGTATATATCTATATACACATAGTAAAATGCATGATGAAGGTTATAGAGGAGATACTCATAGTAAAATATATCTAAGAAATAATAGAAAAGATGATATAGTAATAGAACATATCAATTAAAAATAGAAGAAGAGATATAGGAATAGAAGAAAGGTATAGGAGATGTAGGAGAGCAATAGGACAGGGGACGGAAGGCACTCTAGTGCACTTGTACTCGACCCTTACTGACCTCTTAGGAATCTGGATAGGTCAACCGTAGATAATCTAAGGGTAAAGTGTTGGGGGTTTGGGGATAATATTATGGAGTGTCATCCGGAGGGCACAGAAAAGTAGGAAAAAGCACCAAGCAGACTTTCTTTCTGACCGTCTCAACAGCAAAGAAGGAATTACACCTTCAAAAGGACTGAGGTCACAATCCCTGATGGCTTCTCAAAAAGCCGGGGAAGCTCAATAGATCAGATGCTTTTAAGCTGGCTGGCACAAAAAGACCACGCTATTTTACCGTGATGTTTCTATCATATTGAGGTTTCTTGTCTTGTCTTGTCTTTTTTTCTTTGAGGGAGACAGGTTTGGTGAGTGGTGATTTCTCTTTTCCTCCATAAGTCACTTGTAGTTGGATGCTATCACGGAAAAGTGAGATGTAATAGCTAGCTGACTTTCTAAAGATATCTGTACAGCTGTACCTGGGAGTAAAAAAAACAGCTGAAAATGAGCAGATTAAAACATATTTTATGGCACAGAGCTGCAGGGGAATGAGTGAGTCATCTTAGCAACCATGGGAAGATCTGTGCCTTGAAGAGCAAAGGCTATAGGGAGGAATAGAAAAGACAAATGGATTGAACAGTGGGAGCAAGAGAGAAGACTAGGAAAGCATCTGAAATTAAATATGTATGAGGAACTTAAGGAACTGCTTTTGCTTGGTTTGCTTCACAATATATATTTCATTGCCTTCTCATTGTACCTCAATAAATATTATGTAAAGGGTGTGATTTTTTGATTGATTGATAGATAGATAGATAGATAGATAGATAATAATGATAGATAGATAATAGATGGATGGATAGATAGGTACATTGATAGGTGACTGATGGATAATAGGTAGGTAGGTAGATGATAAATGGATGGATGGATGGATGGATGGATAGGTAGGTGGGTGGGTAGGTGGGGGAATGGGTGAGTAGGTAGACAGATGATAGATAGATAGATAGGTAGGTAGGTAGGTAGGTAGGTAGGTAGGCAGGCAGGCAGGCAGGCAGGCAGGCAGGCAGGCAGGCAGGCAGATGATAATGATTGATAGATAATGGATGAATAGATAGATACATAGATTATTGGTAGATGAAAGGTGGGTAGATAGGTAGGTTGGCAGGTAGGTAGATAGGTAGGTGGGTAGGTAGATAATGGATGGATGGATGGATAGATAGGTACATAGATAGGTGACTGATGGATAATAGGTAGGTAGGTAGATGATAAATGGATGGATGGATGGATAGGTAGGTGGGTGGGTAGGTGGGGGAATGGGTGAGTAGGTAGACAGATGATAGATAGATAGATAGATAGATAGATAGATAGATAGATAGATAGGTAGGTAGGTAGGTAGGTAGGTAGGCAGGCAGGCAGGCAGGCAGGCAGGCAGGCAGGCAGATGATAATGATTGATAGATAATGGATGAATAGATAGATACATAGATTATTGGTAGATGAAAGGTGGGTAGATAGGTAGGTAGGCAGGTAGGTAGATAGGTAGGTGGGTAGGTAGATAATGGATGGATGGATGGATAGATAGGTACATAGATAGGTGACTGATGGATAATAGGTAGGTAGGTAGATGATAAATGGATGGATGGATGGATAGGTAGGTGGGTGGGTGGGTAGGTGGGGGAATGGGTGAGTAGGTAGACAGATGATAGATAGATAGATAGATAGATAGATAGATAGATAGGTAGGTAGGTAGGTAGGTAGGTAGGCAGGCAGCCAGCCAGTCAGCCAGCCAGGCAGATAGATAGATGATAATGATTGATAGATAATGGATGAATAGATAGATACATAGATGATTGGTAGATGAAAGGTGGGTAGATAGGTAGGTAGGCAGGTAGGTAGATAGGTAGGTGGGTAGGTAGATAATGGATGGATGGATGGATGGATGGATGGATGGATAGAAAGACAGACAGACAGACAGCTTTATCTCCAAACCAAAATCAGTTATAATGGAATGTCAAAGAAGAATGGGAACAAAGGATACAACAGAAAATGCTGTTGAAAAAACTCAAGAAAAAGAACGTAAAAGCTCAGTTTGGTCAGAATTTAGCAAAGTTTTGTATGAATGAGTGTGTGAGAGGGCAAACAGGTACATTTCCACAGACTTGATGCAAAATGGTTTCCTGGGCAGCTCTGCCCTCAGCTTAACGAAAAGTAATAATGACTAGGATCCAGTGGAACTAATGATATAAATCCAGCTCAAAATTTAAGCTCCTATGTGATACCTTCAATAGCTGAATAATAGGCAATAATGTTCCATATAATAGCGCTAATGATCTGAGAAAGAAGATGGTCAGGCTTCTTTAGGACAGGAGAAATTTCACCACTGTAAATGAGCATATTCCCTTCAGTAAAGTTTATATTTCAGCATTTAACAACTCAAAGTTTACTAGAGTCATTGAAAACTACGTCACTTCCCCCCCCCCATAATTTTTCAAGGATAACAAGCCAAGTAAAAGTATAATTGTGATTCTTACAAAACTGGTATGTTATAATATACATGCCAGATTTATCAGAGGAACAGCACAATGGTTGGTGACAATGATATTGGTCATCAAGTTGATGTCAATTCTTAATGACTCTGGGACTCTTTCTCTGGGATGATCTGTCTGCAACTTGGTTTTCCAACAGTGTACCCATCATCACTATAACTGAGTCTATCCATTTTGCTGCTGGTCGTACCCTTCTCTTTTCTCCAAGCTTTCCCAGATTATAGTTTAATTCAAAACCCTAGGTCAGTGATGGTGAACCTGTTTTTCCTTGGGTGCCGAAAGAGCCTAGGTGCACACTATCATGTATGCGCAAATGCCCACAACCATACTTCGATGCCTAGGGAGGGCGAAAACAGCTTCCCCCATCTCCCAGAGGCCCTCTGGAAGCCGGAAATGGACTGTTTCCCAACTTCTGGTGGGCCCAGTAGACTCATGTTTTGCCCTCCCCAGGCTCCAAAGTCTTCCCTGAAGCCAGGGAAGGATAAAAATGCCCTCCCCCATTCCCCTGGAGGCTCTCTGGAAGCCATAAACGCCTTTCCAGAGCCTCTGTGTGAGCCAAAAATGAGCTGGCCGGCAGTTTGAATCTGAGCTATGGCAACGGCTTGCGTGCCAGCAGATACGGCTCCGCGTGCCACCTGTGGCAACTGTGCCATAGGTTCGCCATCACTGCCCTGGGTATTTGCCTAATGCATCAGAAGTGTGATAATTTGAGCCTCTCAATAAAATCTCAAATATGAATTCTGGGTGATTTGATTAATTAACTTAATTCTTAGTTAACCATACTATTATTAGTAACCTTCTCTTATACCTTACTTCAAATGTATTAATATTCTGTCTAGACTGCTTCTTCAAAGTCCAACTTTTGCTTCCATAGAGCTTTAGAGGGAAAATGATTTGAATTGAAGACATGATTCTCATCTTTGAAGATATTGACATATCATAGCATATGAATATCGTTTCCCAAGTCAACATTGCTACCGTACCTAATACTAATCTATATCATATTTCTTGCCTGCTTGTTGCTCTACTGTTGATGAGTAATCCTAAAAGGCAGAAACTATCCATCACTTCTGTACCTTCATTGCCAGTTCTCAGCCTACTTGCTCTACTCATTGTCATTCTTTACATTCAATTGTAGAACCATTTTTTCACAATGCTTCTTGACTTTCATTAGTAAAACTTACAGATCATCTATATATGGACCAGAGTAGAATCATCAGCAAAGAACAGGTAATTGATATATCTTCTTCCCATTTTAAAACCATGCTCCTCTTCTACTAAATCCATTTTTCATGTTATATTAGGTATACATGTGCCGGTGCTTGGAGGCTGTTGGGGTCTGGATGGGTGTCAACAGACTCAAACTCAACCCGGATAAGACGGAGTGGCTGTGGGTTTTGCCTCCCAAGGACAATTACATCTGTCCGTCCATCACCCTGGGGGGGGAATTATTGACCCCCTCAGAGAGGGTCCGCAACTTGGGCGTCCTCCTCGACTCACAGCTTACATTAGAAAACCATCTTTCAGCTGTGGCGAGGGGGGCGTTTGCCCAGGTTCGCCTGGTGCACCAGTTGCGGCCCTATCTGGACCAGGACTCACTGCTCACAGTCACTCACGCCCTCATCACCTCGAGGCTCGACTACTGTAACGCTCTCTACATGGGGCTACCTTTGAAAAGTGTTCGGAAACTCCAGATCGTGCAGAATGCAGCTGCGAGAGCAATCATGGGCTTCCCCAAAAATGCCCATGTCACACCAACACTCCGCAGTCTGCATTGGTTGCCGATCAGTTTCCGGTCACAATTCAAAGTGTTGGTTATGACCTATAAAGCCCTTCATGGCACCGGACCAGATTATCTCTGGGACCGCCTTCTGCCGCACAAATCCCAGTGATCGATTAGGTCCCACAGAGTGGGTCTTCTCTGGGTCCCATCAACTAAACAATGTCGTTTGGCAGGACCCAGGGGAAGAGCCTTCTCTGTGGTGGCCCCGGCCCTCTGGAACCAACTCCCTCCAGAGATCAGAATTGCCCCCACCCTCCTCACCTTTCGTAAGCTCCTTAAAACCCACCACTGCTGTCAGGCATGGGGGAACTGAGATATTCTTTTCCCTTGGGCCTCTACAGTTTATGAACGGTATGTCAGTATGTATGTCTGGTTTTTATAATAAGGGTTTTTAGTTGTTTTATTATTGGATTGTTACATATTGTTTTTATTACTGTTGTTAGCCGCCCCAAGTCCACGGAGAGAGGCGGCATACAAATCCAATAAATAAATAAATGAATGAATGAATGAATGAATGGATGAATGAATGAATGAATGAATGAATGAATGAATAAATAAATAAATAAATACAGGTAGAATAAAGAAGGACAGCATATAGTCTCACTCCTTTGCTAACCTTGGGCCAATCTGTTTTGGCCGGATGACCATCATAATTTTGAATGATGGTAAAACTCTGAGTCCTCGGAGAACAGTGGCAATCAAATCAAATCAAATCAAATCAAATCAATTAATCAATCAATCAATCAATCAAATCTACCTGGACTTACTTTTCTTTCCTCTTGGAAATGATGGCTGGAAACAGCAAGAAATTAACAGCAATGCGTTGATATGCATATCAAAAAATGAATGAGGGGAATGAGTTTAGTAAGCTTATAAGAGGAGAATGCCTATTCTTGGATGACTGACATGACTACTAAGATTGAATGCGAGAGGCTGAGTTGAAAATAAGTGAATCAAGCAACCTTGAGATCAACAACATACAGGGGCCAAGTGATGCCATGAATGATGATGATGGTTGTTTTAGAAACATTGGAAGGCACATCATCCTCTGTTCAACATTTGTTGCTTGGTCAAGATATATGATGGAACTATGTCAAGATGCCATGATGTATATATGGAAGTATGGCAATGTCCCATTTTTCATTACAGCAATATGCATTCCAAACTGGCCAGAAAGGGAAAAGCGTCAAATAATTGACCAGATTTAATTGCAAGGGTATTTAAATTCTATACATTTGCTTTAATATGCAAGGCTTATTTTCTGAGGGCCATGATTAGGGGAGAGAGCTTCGACTCTGTAGCTCAGACTCTTCTTGATATATGAGAAAAGAAAGAGGCCCTTCGGGGAAATTGAAACATTTGCTGCGGTGATTTTCATCTGTTCCACCAGTTGAGAAAAGAGGAAGAGATGTGAGGTGGAGAATTCATGCATCAAAAGGAAAACCATACTTATGGAGAAGTTTTGCCAAGTTTTAATTGAGGAGAAAACACATGATTGGGTCAGGGAGAAAGAAAATACTCTGAGTTCTTACTGGTTGTTGGAGAAGGCAAAGATCAGAAAAATCTAAATGATGAAACAGTATTAACTGAAGATATGGTTCTTCCAGCAATAACTATGGAAGAATGTAGAGTTTGTCTGAAAAATTTACATTTGGAAGTGAGTGGTTAGGAAGTGGATAGATAGCTCCGAGTCCTTGGAGAGGGGCGGCATACAAATCTAATAAATAAATAAATAATAAATTCCAGAATGCTCAAGATAGATAAATAATGAAAGAGAGTTAAGAGCAACAGGCTTAAGTAATTTTACTCTTCAGTGTATTCAAAAAATACTTTCTTCTTCTTCTATTTACAGAATATACTTCACTTTAACTATATACATGAAGGTATAGCAAACCCTACTTAGAAGTAGCTATTATATTAACTCTGGTTTAACTATCTTTCCACCAGTACGCAGCTCAATCTTAATGCTTCAATCAGACCACAAACTAAACCATCAACCAACTATCCAACAAATACAACAAAAATACACCCACTGCAAAGGTGCTTTCTTTCTTATAATGCTCTGGCCCAATCAAGTTGCAGCCTGAGTCATTATGACTCAGCATTATCACTGTTTTACATATCCACAGATATGTAAAACAGTGTATCACTTAGAATATTGTTTATGTTTGACAGAGTTTACCTACATTTTGATAAGGTTGAGTCAGTTGAGAAGGGTGGCATAGAAGTTCAATTAATAATTAATAATCTATGTATGTATTTAGTTATCATTAATAATTAATAATCTATGTATGTATTTAGTTATCAATTAATTAATTAATTAATTAATTGATAACTAAATACATACATAGATACATACATATATAGATACATACATATATAGATACATACATACATACATACATACATACATACATACATACATACATACTGCTGAACTGTTCTAGAAGAATTCTGTCTTGGTTACTGTCAATGAATGATTGGGGGGGGGGGGATCAGACAGAAAGATAGGAGACAGCAATGGGACAGCAACTGGGAGTGGTGACGAAACAGCCACAATCCACAACAATTCTAGTTTCATGTAGCCTCCTGGAAAAATCAATTGTCCACTCCTGCATTAGATGCTTCCCTATAATGGTGAAATAATAATAATAATAATAATAATAATAATAATAATAATAATAATAACAACAACAACAACAACAATAACAATAACAATAACAACAACAACAACAACAATAATAATAATAATAATAATAATAATAATAATAATTTATTAGATTTGTATGCCGCCCCTCTCCGAAGACCTCGGGCGGTTCACAACAATAATAAAACAATGTGACAATGTAAACAAATCTAATATTAAAAAGCATCTAAAAAACCATCATTTAAGAATATTGTTCTTTCCATGCTGTCAGTGAAGGATCTAATGATAATCCTTCCAACAGTTGAACTTTCTGGTTGATCTTCACATAAAATGGAAAAGAAGATAGGATAGCCCATTAATTTAATGAGGAACTTGGATCTTCCAGTGCTTTGCAATGGAATACAGATGATTGAAGGAAAACTCCACAAGAATCACCTTGTAGCAAAGAAACACCCGTGCATTCAAAAGTGGCATTGTCATAATTCCAAAATTTACCCTCAATTTATCAAAAAGTGAAGATGTCCCCTTCAGCAAATACAGTTTCTAATGCTTTGCTCTCACTATACATAAACACAAAGAAAAAGAGATAGTAACAGTGAAACAAGTTCCAAGAAGTGTGAGAGATTTGAGAAGAGAATATCAATTCCTGAAGAAGAAATTGATTGAAAGCAAAGCAAATTTTAGATGGCTGATACTGAAGAGGATAATGTTGAGCTGGCATGAACAAAGATACAGACTGGATACAATAGAGAAAGCTGAAATGTTCTACTGCTAACTATTTTGACAAAGTGAAGAAAGACTGAGAGGAGAAAGAGAGATTGGATTCCAAGAAGACACTAGGGTTGAGACAGAACAGCAATTAAGTGCATATACTCAAGAGCAGGAGGAAAAAGAATTAGAAGGAGCAAAGGTGAAAAAGAGGCAAGGGATCAAAGAAATATACAGCTGATGAGATCGTCCAAGGCAATGAATAAATGAAGTAGAGATTAAGATGATTTTGATAAATATAAATGGACTGAATTCAGCCATAAAAAAGGAAAAGAACACTTAATATGTTTGGAAAATTAAAAATTGATATAATATGTCTACAAGAAGTTCAAATTATGCCCCAACATAAGAAATTATTAAAATGTGCAAGACTGGGTGACATATAGTCTTCGGAGAGGGGCGGCATACAAATCTAATAAATTATTATTATTATTATTATTAATTATTATTATTATTATTTGGCATTAGCAGAACAAAGCAAGAGAAGAGTTGTATTATGTAGACAGAAGGAAAAAAATGCAAAATGTATATATTTGGATGAAAAAAGGCAGGATTTTGATGGTAGAAATAATAATGAATGACAAGAAAATATTATTAGTGGCAATTTATGCACCAGATAAAGGTTAAGATAAGTTATTGGTTATCAATAATGGAAGCACTAATTCATCCAAACAGGTTTAATATGGGTAATATTGCAAAATAGAAGAAATTTTAACTGATAAGGGGGGTTGAAATCTAAACAAGAACTTGAGAAACAAGGAATAAAAATGGATTGGTATAGGATAATGCAAATACAATCAAGATATGAAAAGGACATTAAAACAAAAGGTGTTAACTTAGAAATTAGACAAAATACTCACAGGAACATATGAAAGACTAATCAAAAATTGTATAGCTATCTACTGTATATAAAATTAGAGCAGGAACAAATGAAAGAAACAATGATAAAATGGGCAAAGAATTTTGGATATACAATAGAATTGGACAAATGGCAGCAGCTCTGGGAAATAAATTATAAACTGACAATGGCAACAGCATATAAAGAAAATATGTATAAAATGTTTTGTAGATGGCACATGTCACCAGAAAGGATAGGTAAAAGGAAAATGTTGGAAATGTCATCAATTACCTGGTTCTTTTTATCATATGTGGTGGACATGTGCTGAAGCCAAAGCATATTGGAGCATAATTCAAATATGAATAGAAAAGATTTTGAAACAATGTAGAGAGCTGAAACCAGAGATATTCCTATTGGGTATTTTACCAGAGAAATATAACAGAGAAAATATATATTTAATTATTCATATGATTACAGCAGCTAGAATTGTATTTACACAAAATTGGAAAGCAATAAAAGCCACCTCTGGAGGGGAGGTAATTAAGAAAATATTGGATTGTGCAGAAGTTGAATGAATTAACAATGATAATTAAAGAAAAGGAGGATTCAGAATATTATAATATTTGGGGGAAATTTTACAATTGGATGGAACATGAATATGAATAGAAGTTAAGCAACACTGATTAACATAGAATCATAGAAGACTGACGGCAGAAAAAGACCTCATGGTCCATCTAGTCTGCCCTTATACTATTTCCTGTATTTTATCTTGCAATGGATATATGTTTATCCCAGGCATGTTTAAATTCAGTTACTGTGGATTTACCAAACACGTCTGCTGGAAGTTTGTTCCAAGGATCTACTACTCTTTCAGTGAAATAATATTTCCTCACGTTGCTTTTGATCTTTCGCCCAACTAACTTCAGATTATGTCCCCTTGTTCTTGTGTTCACTTTCCTATTAAAAACACTTCCCTCCTGAACTTTATTTAACCCTTTAACATATTTAAAATGGAAGGAAAATGAAAAGTTAAGGATGTTAGACCCAAGTGACAAAATTAGGTAGTTAAGGAAGCAATGTTGTAATAGTATATAAAAATATACCTAGAAAGAATAACATGTATAGAAATATGGACATAGAAAAAACATAAGATTAGTAGTTGTACTGTAAATTAAGAGAAGTTAGAGAGATGAGTTGCTTCTCTGTTAACCACAAAATAGATTATAAATGGATATACTGAGGGAAGGAATAAGAGGGAGGAAGAGGAAGTAGAGAACAGGAGAAGAGAAGGAAGAGTATAAGTAAAAGAAGAGAAGGAGGTTAGAAGGAGGGAAGGATGAGAGAGAGGTGAAGAGAGGTAAGGTTGAGGTGGAGAATGAGAAAGATGGAGGAAAGAACAGAAGAAAGTAGAAAGAAGGGAGAGAAGGTAGAAGAGAGGGAGGGGAGTGACATGAGATGATATGGGAAAATAGATGGGCAACCTGGTTATGAATGGTTTAAGATTAGGATGTTTGTTCATTGTTTATTGGATAGTAAATGTGTAACTTTGTTAATATTTGATAAGATAAGATGTGTATTTTTAAAAAGCTATAGAGAATGTGCTGATTTTTCTGGAGAAATCACTATTCCAGTATGGTCAGCTGTATCTTGCTTTAAGCCGAGAGAAAGAAATCAAAATGTTAATGTATTCTTAAAGAATGGCAAATCAGCCATAAAGGTTCTCAACAAAAGTTTCCTTTGTTAAATAAAAAACATCTAAATTTGTCTTGCTATACATCTTTCTAATAAAATTTTAATTTTAAAATCAAAACAATAGCCCTCCGTCCATGGTTATTCAGATTCTCTGTTTAGGTAAGCAAATATCTTTAAAAAGATGACCCGATAGGTCACAGGTTGTCCGGTAACTATGAAAGTGTCTTAAATAAGCATAAAATACACATATTTGGCCTTTACAATAATAATAGTCAAAAAAGGATCAGAAAAAAGCCAATGTATGCTTCAGCTAATCCTATTTATCACCCTATTGGGTTATCGGCAAAGTTCATGAACAGTTTTGATTTGGCTTGAATTTGCTAAAATGTAATTATTTATAACACAGTAATTACAACGCTGACATCCAAGCTACAGCGAATGAATTCATTTGTGAAACTGCAGAACCAGCTATTTTTAGAACAATTCGATTTTCATTTGTTTGCATAAGCAAACAGAGCCTGTTTTTTAAATAAAGAGGCATTTTTATTTTGCTACTATTTTTTAATGTCTTTATCAATCAGAACAGAACTGGAAGGTACCTCAGAGGTCTTCTAGTCCAACCCCCTGCTCAAGCAGGAGACCCTACCAGTGTTTCTCAACCTGGGGGTCGGGACCCTTTGGGGGTCGAACGACCATTTCACAGGGGTCGCCTAAGACCATGGGAAAAGACAAATTTCTCATGATGTTAGGAACTAAAGCTTCTATTCTGGCACCTTGGAGCATATTTTTACAATCCAACCAATCAGGCGTTTACAGTGGGGATGTCCCTCTGACCTTCCTGCCAATCAGCTTAAAGTTCTGTTGGGAGAATTGATGCTAGACTTATGGTTGGGGGTCACCACAACTTGAGAAACTATATTAAGAGGTCACAGCATTAAAAAGGTTGAGAACCACTGCGGCCTACACCATTTCAGACAAGTGACTATCTTAAAAACCTCCAGTGAAAAAGCACCCAAAACATCTGAAAACAAGCTGTTCCGCCGGTTAATTGTCCCCACTGTTAGGAAGTTGTCCTTAGTTCCAGCTTGTTTCTCTCCTTTATTTATTTATTTATTTATTTGATTTATTATTTATTAATTGGATTTGAATGCCACCCCTCTCCAAGGACTTGTGGCGGCTCACAACATGTCAAAAACAATGTATTTTTTAAATATAATTTTATTATTAGATTTGTTCCATTGTTATACTGTTTTTATTACTGTTGAATTGAATTGAATTGAATCATATACTGTACATATCTAAAAATCCAATTAATATACTAAAAAACTTTTTAAAATTCTAATAAGATTTAAAATTATTCATTACCATTTACTTTAGCTTTTTTAAGCCTAACAATCTAATCCTCCAAGGACACATTGAAGGCAAATGAGGTCCAGGCAGAAGATCATTATGGCTTTAAAATCTAAGGGACTGGTTTAGACAAAACTCCACAGCACTTTTTCATGCGGTGGTTGATAAAAATAGAATCATCAGCATGATCACTAATGTCTGGTGATGGATATGGCACAACAAGAAGAATAACAGACTTTTACTGTTTTTGGTCTCTTTCTTTTTCACTTTTTCTCATTTTCTCCTCTTTGATGAAGAATCTTGTAATGGCAATATACCACAGTGGTTAGAGTGCAGCACTGCAGGCTACTTCAGTTAACTGCTAGCTGTAGTTCAGTAGTTCAGATCTCACCACCGGCTCAAGATTGACTCAGCTTTCCATCCTTCCAAGGCGGGTAAAATGAGGACCCAGATTGTTGGGAGCAATATGCTGATTCTGTAAACCGCTTAGAGAGAGGGTTGAAAAAGCACTACGAAGCAGTGTATATGCTCTCTACATGGGGCTCTCTACATGGGGCTACCTCTAAAGAGTGTTCAGAAACTTCAAATTGTGCAGAATGCAGCCGCACGAGCGGTCATGGGTCTTCCCAGATACACCCATGTTTCTCCAACACTCCGCAGACTGCATTGGTTGCCGATTGGTTTCCGGACACAATTCAAAGTGTTAGTGATGACCTATGAAATCCTACATGGTATTGGATCAGATTAATTACAGGACCGCCTTCTACCGCATGAATCTCAGCGACCGGTTAGGTCCCACAGAGTTGGCCTTCTCCGGGTCCTGTCGGCCAGAAAATGTCATCTGGTAGGGCCCAGGGAAAGAGTCTTCTCTATGGCAGCCCCAGCCCTCTGGAATAAGCTCCCTCCCTCCAGAGATTCGCACTGCCCCCACCCTCCTCGTCTTCCACAAGAGTCTCAAGACTCATTTATGTCACCAGGCATGGGGCAATTAGATCAAGCCCCTTCCCCTGTTTATGAGATGTAATGTGTGGTAGTAAATGAGTTGGCTGACTGATTTTAGTATATATGGGATTTTAGTAGTAATTTTTAATTAATTAGATTTGTTGCATTGTTTTTTGTATTCTGTGAGCTGCCCCGAGTATAACAATAACAATAACAATAACAATAGCAATAGCAATAGCAATAACAACAACAACAACAACAACAACAATAATATAAGTCTAAATACTATTGCTATTGCTAAATGGATTGGCTAGAAAAAACACTACATCTTGTTCCATAACATCCTTCCTATATGCTTGCCAGAATTAAATTAAAATGGGGGGGGGGGTCTTCTCCCGCCTATTCCTTAAACTCAACTGCAGAAAATACAACTTCAGCAATAGGGTGATCAATGCCTGGAATGCACTACCTGACTCTGTAGTTTCTTCCCCAAACCCCAAAAACTTTAACCTTAGATTGTCTAATGTTGACCTCTCCCTGTTTCTAAGAAGTCTGTAAAGGGCGTGCATAAGCGCACCATTGTGCCTACCGTCCCTGTCCTACTGTCTTATTGTCCTCTTTTATCATTACCTATACTTATGTTATGTTAATAGAAACTACTATCCTATACATGTTTGACAAATAAAATAAATAAACCATCTGACCAACTCCAGGTTCTTCCATATGCCACAATTGCTCAGCAATGACAAAACCTCATCTGATCAAGCATCAGCAGCAAAGAAATTGCATTTAGGATCATTTCCTGCCATGGTGAACTCCAAATGAGTTACTTAAATGATGCTCTAGCAAACTCAACATAGCGGTAATAACTAGTTGGTATATACAGCTTGAGGGAGGAAGAGAACAAGGATTGAAGCAATTAGGCTGTATGTGGGAAATCGTGAATGGATGTGAATTTCTCCTGGGAGACAAACATCCTGATCTTAATTACATTTAAAAAACAAAATAAAACTTGGAAGTAAGTCCCTCTGCTTTCTGCCAAAATATGCTGAGGGACTAGAACCTAAGAGATTCATTGGTTGGACATATGCTAATTATTTTGGATGACGAAGGCAGTCTTTTTGATTTTGTTCTTTTAGCAACATAAAAAGCAATCATAGCTGTATTGGTCCATAGAGAAAAAAGCTCCATAAAATCCATGCAAATTTAGAAGCAGGCATTATCAAAATAAATAAATAAATAAATAAAAATCCACCCACACAGTAAATAGATTTTATGTCCAGAAGAACATGATTTTATACACTCTAGAGAGGGATGCCAATTTTTTTGAGATCTAATCTTTTTTTTTTAAAGCTCTAGGTAGGACTAAACAATTAGTGTTAATTGATTTGAATCATTCTCTAGCATTGTACATATAAGATCGGTGACGTTTCTGTGTTTCTGCTTTGCTCTGGTAATTTCTG
This sequence comes from Erythrolamprus reginae, assembly GCF_031021105.1. Taxonomy (NCBI): domain Eukaryota; kingdom Metazoa; phylum Chordata; class Lepidosauria; order Squamata; family Dipsadidae; genus Erythrolamprus; species Erythrolamprus reginae. The sequence goes on from NC_091951.1 coordinate 50,955,877, forward strand.
CTTTCAGATCTGGGGGGAGTTGAACTGTCTATATCAAGTTGATGTCGTATTTGAATATCTTAATATTACAAGTCTAATGGCTTTAAACAGTTACCTATTTTACCTACATTAGAAACATAGAAGATTGACGGCAGAAAAAGACCTCATGGTCCATCTAGTCTGCCCTTATACTATTTCCTGTATTTTATCTTAGGATGGATATATGTTTATCCCAGGCACGTTTAAATTCAGTTACTGTGGATTTACCAATCATGTCTGCTGGAAGTTTGTTCCAAGCATCTACTACTCTTTCAGTAAAATAATATTTTCTCATGTTGCTTCTGATCTTCCCCCAACTAACCTCAGATTGTGCCCTCTTGTTCTTGTGTTCACTTTCCTATTAAAAACATTTCCCTCCTGAACCTTATTTAATCCTTTAACATATTTAAATGTTTCGATCATGTCCCCCCTTTCCCTTCTGTCCTCCAGACTATACAGATTGAGTCCATGAAGTCTTAAGACCTTCCACCATTTTTGTAGCCCATCTTTCAATTTTATCAACAAAGTTACTTACATTAAGTGTTGCACCTCATGGTTCTTGACAAATGTATATTTTCTTTTATGTACACTGAGAGCATATGTGCCAAAATAAATTCCTTGTGTGTCTAATCACACTTGGTGTCAGCCTCTCTGCATTATTCTTCATATCTCTGTTGAATCAGCTGCCATTAGGAAATGGGGTGAGGGGAGGCATTCAGGATTTGGGAGGGGAAGCATGCTGGAGGAGCCCATGGGAGTTTTGATTTTGTATGGGAAAAAGAAAAGAAGGGGGGAAGTTGCAGCCTGGCACAGATGCACAGAGTAAACCTGCTTATCACCAATTCAAGGTTAATGGCTGTGCATTCCAGAAGTGTGACCCGCCAGCGAAGATGCACCCACCTGATGATTATGGACATTTTGGATTGGTCAACGTGATGGATTTGGGAGTGTTTGGACAAGGGCTTGAACTTTCAACTGGGTGGAGAAACCCCTGGAACTTCAGATTCAGGTTTCTCCCGACATGTGCCAACATCACTCTGTTAATAAATTGGAATTTTGAGGAATACTTTGCCTTGGACTCGGATTTAGAGTTAGATGCTATTTGGAACCTTCATACGTAGAAACATAGAAGACTGACGGCAGAAAAAGACCTCATGATCCATCTAGTCTGCCCTTATACTACTTTCTGTATTTTATCTTAGGATGGATATATGTTTATCCCAGGCATGTTTAAATTCAGTTACTGTGGATTTTCCAACCACGTCTGCTGGAAGTTTGTTCCAAGGATCTACTACTCTTTCAGTAAAATAATATTTTCTCATGTTGCTTTTGATCTTTTCCCCAACTAACTTCAGATTGTGTCCCCTTGTTCTTGTGTTCACTTTCCTATTAAAAACACTTCCCTCCTGGACCTTATTTAACCCTTTAACATATTTAAATGTTTTGATCATGTCCCCCCTTTTCCTTCTGTCCTCCAGACTATACAGATTGAGTTCATTAAGTCTTTCCTGATACGTTTTATGCTTAAGACCTTCCACCATTCTTGTAGCCCGTCTTTGGACCCATTCAATTTTGTCAATATCTTTTTGTAGGTGAGGTCTCCAGAACTGAACACAGTATTCCAAATGTGGTCTCACCAGCACTCTATATAGCGGGATCATAATCTCCCTCTTCCTGCTTGTTATACCTCTAGCTATGCAGCCAAGCATCCTACTTGCTTTCTCTACCGCCTGACTGCACTGTTCACCCATTTTGAGACTGTCAGAAATCACTACCCCTAAAACCTTCTCTTCTGAAGTTTTTGCTAACACAGAACTGCTAATACAATACTCAGATTGAGGATTCCTTTTCCCTAAGTGCATTATTTTACATTTGGAAACATTAAACTGCAGTTTCCATTGATTTGACCATTTATCTAGTAAAGCTAAATCATTTACCATATTACAGACGCCTCCAGGAATATCAACCCTATTGCACACTTTAGAGTCATCGGCAAATAGGCAAACCTTCCCTACCAAACCTTCCCCTATGTCACTCACAAACATATTAAAAAGAATAGGACCCAGAACAGACCCTTGTGGCACACCGCTTGTAACCTGTCTCTGCTCAGAATACTCGCCATTAACAATATCTCTCTGATGTCTACGCTTCAGCCAGCTGCAAATCCATTGAACTATCCAAGGATTAAGACCAATCTTCACTAATCTATCTATCAGCTCTTTATGTGGAACCGTATCAAAGGCTTTGCTGAAGTCCAGATAGGCAATATCCACGGCATCACCTTGATCACCTTTGTGACATAGTCAAAGAAATCAATGAGATTAGTCTGACATGATTTGCCTTCAGTAAAGCCACTCATTATTGTCCAAACAGTTACATTCTGTTATATACTGTATGTATATATTGGCCCTATTCTGGTACAATTGCCATGTTTGTTTGTTTGTTTGTTTGTTTGTTTGTTTGTTTGTTTGTTTGTTTGTTTGTTTGTGTTGTGATTCCGTCTGAGGCCCCTCAGGGAACGGCTGATCCTCTGCCGGCTTCCTGCTCAGAGGGGGAGGATGAGGAACAGGAGGTTCAGGCAGACGGGGAGGAGGAATCTCAGGCTGAGGGAGAGGGAGGACAGCCAGAGTCCCCCGAGAGGGAGCTCTCCCCAGCAAGCAGCCTGGATTCCTTAGATGAAAATGCACAAGCAATAATCGATCTCCGGCAGAGAAGAGCAACACAACGAAGGGGACAATTAGCCAGGTACTTTCAGCACTAAAGAGGCAACAGCTGGGTTTGGGTGTGGTGCTCTCTGGAAAGGCTGAAAAGGCAGACCCACCCTTCCTGGCTTGTGGAGTATTATCTTTGGGAGTCCTGGGACCTGGCTGTGATCTTTGGCGTCTTGGAATTCTGGTTTGTGACTTTGAATACTGAAACCTTGGGGGGAAAAGGTGTGGGTCTTATTCTCTACAGTGGTGGGTGTGCCAGCAAGAAGTCTGCTGTATTGTCTGGCCATCAGGACTCTGCTGTGAAGTCTCATAGCCTGCCTGTTGGGAAGAACAGGTTTTTCTCTGTGTTTATTTTTCAAACTATAAAGTGCTTTTGCTTTTACCAGCGTGTCTGGCTGCTTTTTCCAGTTGGTGTTGAAGTCTGGGGGCACCCAGACAGAACAGTTTGTTTGTTTGTTTGTTTGTTTGTTAGATTTCTATGCTGCCCTTCTCCTGAGACTCAGGGCGGCTCACAGCAAGTAAATACAAAACATTTAAGAAATCTAATATTAAAATACTCTAAAAATGTCAAAGCCCCCCCCCCCCCAGGTGATGGACAGACAGGTGGGATTCTCCTTGGGAGGAAGAACCCACAGCCACTCCGTCTTGTCGGGGTTGAGTCTGAGCCTGTTAACACTCATCCAAACCCTAACAGCCTCCAGACACCGGCACATCACTTCCACTGCTTCGCTGAGTTGACACGAGGTGGAGATGTATAGCTGAGTATCATCAGCATACTGATGGCAACTCACCCCATGTCACATCTGCAGATTTGGGGCATCAAAAGTTGAATGAGAAGAAACACCATTCTACCTTAGCTCCTCTGGCAATCTAAAGTGCTTGATTGATGTGTTGATTTGAGTAATTTGATTCAGCCAGCCATCTCACATACATGACCCTTAAAAGCTTATAATAAAATAAATAAAAGACATACAATTTAAATACAAAACTTATAGCATCTGGGAATCATAAAAATAACCATTAATATTGCCAGGCAATGGGCACAATCAAATCCTCCGTGACCCAAGCTTGGGCATGGAACTGTTTTCAGGTTTTTATGAAAGTTCAGCAGAATTGGAGCTAATCTGGAAGAATGATTATCTAGGAAAATGCAAACTGAACAGAATTAAGAGAAAGGGGAATAAAACTTACAATCTGAAGCTGGCTTCAGATTCATACAAATGCTATATAATTAATGCCTATTTGCAACCAAGTATAATTTGATTCCAATTTTTTCTTCTCCCATGCCCTGACAAAACATACATATCAAGCTAAACAATGTGATGAAATGATTCATGTTAACAAGCTCTCGGCTTTTGCAAATAAATAAGTATGAAAGAAGAATGGCGGTGATGAGGTAATTTCTGTGGATTCACACACACACAAAAATCAGCTGAACAATAAGGCTGCAAACCACAAACGGAACCTGATTCCGTCATGAAAAGATGAACAAAAAAGAACGTGGCTAATGGCTTCTCTTTCACAAGACAGAAAACTAATCAAATGAAGAGTTTTCAATGAGGGTTTGAAAGAACCAGACGGAAGGAAAAGCAACTTCAGAGTGTCAGCCGCAGATTATTTTTCTGTATGTTATTCCTCTGATATCATGTTTTCATTCTAATGCGTGAAAAATATCATTCCAGCTTTCTCAGAACACCCTCTATTGAAATCTGTGTTCGACAAGGGAAAATACCTCATCTCCACAAGTCATTCCTCATGGTATCTACAAGGATGACAACACTTTCTGCTGCTTTGGAAAAAAACATGATTCAGCTTGGAAAAAAACTGGTAAGCTCTGATTTTCCTTTAAGGAAAACAAACTCCTTGTTTTTTGAAGAGCGGATTCTAATTCTTCTCCAGATTCTTTTTTTAAAGGTTATGAAAGATTGCCCATGGGGAAGACTCTTATTTCTAGGGACAACTTCCCTTTGAAAACTAAGCATTTAAATTGTCAAGCAACTCTGAAAAGCATTGGCATGAAAAGATGTTATATAAGGGATGGAAACATAACAGCAAAGCTTTAGACAAAGTTGACCACTATCTCCTAATCAACAAATTAGAAAAAAAGTGGAGTAGGCTACAACACATGCAGATGGATCAATAGCTGGCTGACCAACCGCACCCAACATGTTGTCCTCAGCGGTTCCAAATCCACATGGAAGAATGTAGGCAGTGGGGTACCACAGGGTTCAATCCTGGGCCCTGTGCTCTTCAACATTTTCATCAATGACTTGGATGAAGGAATAGAAGGGCAACTGATCAAATTCGCAGACGACACCAAGCTGGCGGGGGTAGCCAATACCCTAGAAGACAGGCTCAAATTACAAAAAGACCTAGACAGACTAACACAGCGGGCCCACACCAACAAAATGGTGCTTAACATCGACAAGAGCAAAGTCCTTCACCTAGGCAGAAAAAACCCTGGACACACATACAACCTGGGAGAAACCCCTCTTAGCAGTAGCGACTGCGAAAGAGACCTCGGCGTCTTGGTGGACAATCAACTAAACATGAGCCAACAGTGTGCAGCAGTAGCTAAAAAAGCCAACACAATCCTAAGCTGCATCAACAGGGGAATACACTCCAAGACCAGGGAAGTCTTAATACCACTCTACTACGCCCTGGTCCGACCACACCTGGAGTACTGTATTCAGTTCTGGTCACCACACTTCAAAAGAGACATTGAAACTTTGGAGAAGGTGCAAAAAAGAGCAACCAAGATGATTAAGGGATTGGAAACCAAGACTTACGAAGAGAGACTGAGGGAACTGGGCATGGATAGCCTAGAGAAAAGGAGGGCCAGAGCGGACATGATAGCAGTCTACAAGTATACAAGGGGATGTCACACAGAGGAGGGGATCACTTATTCATTTATTCTTCAGGGCACCAGAGGGCCGGACGAGGAACAACGGCTGGAAGTTGACCAAGGAGAGATTCAACATGAAGATAAGGAGATTCAACATGAAGATAAGGAGGAACTTCCTGACGGTCAGAGAGATCAACCAATGGAACAACCTACCAGCGGATGTTGTGAACTCCAACACTCTGGACATTTTTAAGAGAAGATTGAACTGCCACTTGACTGGTGTACTATAGGGTTCCTGCTTGGGCAGGGGGTTGAACTCGATGGCCTTCATGGTCCCTTTCAACTCTAACAGTAAATAAATAAAATAAATAAATCAGCATCATCTCCTACATATGCTCAGAAACGCTCACAAAATACCAAAGTTTCTTTAGATTCTAGCAAAACATCTCATGGAACTTAAAAGGCTCCAGCAACAAAGTTTTCTGCAACATGTTGAAGGCCATGTTCCAAAGTGAGTGAGGCCAGGAGATGCTTTGAAGAGAGTTGTTTCAAAGGAGGAAGCAGAGGTGGGTTCTATGGAATCGGTCAGTGAAGGGCTGCAAAAAATTTTACTACCATACTTTGGGCTTATTTTGTAGGTGTGGTTTGCTGGCCATGTGACCAGGTAGAAGTGGCTTGTTGATCATGTGACCAAGGGTGGCTTAAAGGACATGTGACTTGGTTAAAGGTGGCCAACTTGACATCAAGGGTTTGAGTTAGGGTTAGGGTGCCTGGCCTCTCCTCGCCTCAAAGAGATACAATTTCCCTATTTAATATTACTGAACATCCAAAATATACTATTTAGTTCTATGTATATGCCATATGTGTACATACATATTACACACAGGCACACAAAAATATACATTATCTACTATATAAACTGTATGTGTATGTACACACACGCACAGCTCTCCTAAAGTTATATACATTCAACCTCATTTACTGCGATAGGAAAAACATAGCCACAGTCCAGAAGGGAAAAAGGAAAACAATTCAAAATTTTTATACCGGTTCTGCATATCTGACCAGACTGTATCCATAGGGGCCCATCACTGGAATCGGTAGTAACTTGGTGTCTTGGGTAGCTAGAAAGTGACCCAGGCCGGCCACACCCCTAAACTGGCTCTCTTGACAGTACCATAGTCACCACCATCTTGTTTTTAGCTTCTGTGCATGTTTTAAGCACTATATTTGTACACACATATGTGCAAAGCAGCAAGGAGCAAGAAAAACAAGAACTCACCTTTGAGAGGAAGGCACCATTTTAAACATCTATAGGCTTATAGAATTCATTTTCTATCTCCCAAAATACAAAACTGCCTTCTTTGAGAAAATTGGGAGAATACATAAAAAATACTGACAATGGCTTTTGTTGGTACTTTCTGAGCTTAGTTATTTGATTGCAGACTTTTCATTGCTCAGCTAAGCAACTTCATCAGTGTTGTAACATCATCAGATGCTGATAGGATTATGCACAATCTCCAAAATGCAATATCTAAATCCTAGTGTCCATGGCATAACATTATAGTACAACCTTTTATGAAATGCAGCCCATTTTCGACACAACTCATCATGAAGAACAACATTCATTTATTTAGGACTGTATGACTGTAACTTGTTACTTGTATCCTAAGATTTTTATTAATATTGTGTTGTCGTTGGCTCTGGCCCAGCTCCTGCCCCAAGGAATGTGGAGGTGGATGTGGGGGAAACATCCACATGCCACAGGCCTGTTTGGCTTCCGATAGAATCTTCCGACGAAGGCTCCTCTGACAAAGGAAGCGTGAGTAGCAGGGAAGGGGGGAGTTTGGCAGACAGCCCAGGAGGAGATCAATCATCCTTATCATCCCTGGATTCTGAACAAGAACTTATGACAGACCCACGCATGCGTAAAGTGATGCATAGGAGAGAACAACTGAAGGATTATTACAGGAGATAAATGAGGCCACCTGTGGTTGAGTGGGGCTGCTGTAATTAATCCTACAGATAAAAAGTACAGCGTGGTGGTTTAGCCTTGTGGAAGTTTATCTGATTCATAGTTCATCAAGATCGTGGTTTTGCTGTTTCCCTGTTCAAGACTGTGTGTGGACTTTGGACTTTGGACTTAATTTCCCAGTTATTGGGTGAGAAATTGGATTTAATTTAACCTGTGCCTTGTGTGTACCAGAAAATCCATTTGACATTTAAAAAGGGAGTTTTTTCTGCTTTTCTATTGATAAAGACTTTTGGTTTTCCTTCTATCGTGTGGTATGTGTCTTTCTGGACTAATTACCCTGTGATTACGGGAAGTTGGGACACGCCGGCAGAACAATATTGATTGTTTCTTCATTGCTTATTTGACCCCTATGACAATCATTAAGTGTTGTACCACATGATTCTTGACAAATGTATCTTTTTCTTTTATGTACACTGAGAGCATATGCAACAAGACAAATTCCTTGTGTGTCCAATCATACATGTCCAAAAAAATTCAATTCAATTCTATTCTATTCTATTCCATTCCATTCTATTCTATTCAATTTATAAAACTGAACATTCTTCCAAATGGAAAACTCCATTAAAAATCACCACAAGCAGATACAATCTGGTATAGGAGCTTAGCAGTGCAGTCAAAGAAAGTATCTGAATACTGATTTATCACAGATGATCCTATACAAGTCATTAGTAAATCCCTTGAAATATTTAAAATACTAAAAGTAATCTTTCCCACCGTAGTAATGTGGCATAGCTTAATGTGCAGTATGCTTCTTCTCTTCTCTTTTCTTCTCTTCTCTTCTCTTCCCCTCCTCAAAACATGCTAACTCCTCCCCTCTTCTTGTTGGTCTTTGTGTTACTTTTCAAAGGTTATATAGAAAAATAGCTAATACTGAAAAGGCTTACCAAACGATGCTAGTCCAATTACAGCTTTATACTTCGTATTTTGATGCACGGTTTAATTAGTGTTTGCTTTTATTTTTAGATATTTTGTTTGGGGTCAAACATTAATATTCATTGGTCTTCTAACCGAGGACTAATTAGCGCTTTAAATTACAGAAATCTACTAAAACATCATGCCATTCCTCCTTTAAAAAAAAGATTTTGACCTCATTCCTGAAGCAGAGTTTAACCGAGAAGTATCTAGTCTTGCAATATTCACCCCTGAGAGTTACTGGCAGGGCCAGATGAGGGATCAAGGACCAAGTATGTGCACATACCTGCAAACACAAAGTCTTCTCCATACTATTTTTCCTGCATGGAGATCTATAAGCCAATAGACCTGAAATACAGTATATATGGTACATTGCTCAACAGTGAGAGAGATCTTGGAGTCCTAGTGGACAACCATTTAAATATGAGCCAGCAGTGTACAGCAGTCGCCAAAAAGGACAACACAGTTCTAGGCTGTATTAATAGAGGGATAGAATCAAGATCACGTGAAGTGTTAATACTACCTTATAAGGCCTTGGTAAGGCCACACTTGGAATACTGCATTCAGTTTTGGTCACCACAATGCAAAAAGGATGCTGAGACTTTAGAAAGAATGCAGAGAAGAGCAGCAAAGATGATTATGGGACTGGAGGCTAAAACATATGAAGAAATGTTGCAGGAACTGGGCATGGCTAGTTTAATGGAAAGAAGGATCAGGGGAGATATGATAACAATGTTCCAATATCTCAGCGGTTGCCACAAAGAATGAGTCAACCTATTCCCCAAAGCACCTGAGGGTAGAACAAGAAGCAATGGGTAGAAACCAAATAAGGAAAGAACAAGGGGACACAATCTGAAGTTACTTGGGGGGAAGATCAAAAGCAACGTGAGAAAATATTATTTCACTGAAAGAGTAGTAGATCCTTGGAACAAGCTTCCAGCAGACATGGTTGGTAAATCCACAGTAACTGAATTTAAACATGCCTGGGATAAACATATATCCATTGTAAGATAAAATACAGGAAATAGTATAAGGGCAGACTAGATGGACCATGAGGTCTTTTCCTGCCGTCAGTCTTCTATGTTTATATGTTTCTAAGTAATTTAGGACTAAGGAGAAATTTCCTGACATTTAGAACAATTAATCAGTGGAACACCTTGCCTCCAGAAGTTGTGAATGCTCCAACACTGGAAGTTTTTAAGATGTTAGATAACCATCTGTCTGAAGTAGTGTAGGGTTTCCTGCCTAAGCAGGGGGTTGGATTAGAAGACCTCCAAGGTCCCTTCCAACTCTGTTGTTGTTATTGTTATTGAATCATTGCTTCCCTCTGATTTTAGGAGCAGAGGAACAATTTTCTTAATCACCATAGCTATTTGGTGAGGGATGATAATGCAGAGGATAACAGCCTAAAAAAGACCCCCTATTCTTCACAGATCACCCCCAACCAACCAGAAGAAAAATCTTTTAAGGGCCACACGTGAGCGAAAATCTGGCCAACCTGATTTAACAGGAGGATATACTAAAGGGAGTGTAGATTATATATGAGTAGACAAGCACAGAACTGGGTTTAAATAATACATCACTCTGTGCTACATCACTCTGTTTCATTTTTTACAAAGTTTAATAAAGAAGGTTAAATGTGGCTGTCCTGGTACATTCAACTGTAGATCCATTTTTAAAAATCCTAAAAGAAACATTTCAAAATCCATTAACCATAATCCAAAGAGCCATTATAGTTAGTCTTGGAAAGTTTTCCGTTCAGGGCCTTATCTTTCACTCTTTAAAGCCAAAATCTACATTATAGAACAAAGGAATTGCAAAAGATCAGTGCAGCACCAAATTAATGTAACAGGCTCCTTGTTTTCATGGGGAAAAGCATATCTCAAGGTATATCTATTCAAAAATAAGCCTCATCCGTTTCCAGATAAGCTGGTTGAGAATTATAGCAAATCCAGCTACATTTATATTCAGAAACGCTCACTCCCCCACCCCAACACACACACACACACACACACACACACACACACACACACACACATGTCTTCTTCATCCCAACCTCTCTGTCTTGAAGAATTAATTTGTGGTAAGTGGAGATAGATTTTGGTCTATTGTTCATCAGAATGCTTAGGGGAAAAATAACTCACTGGCTCCTACTGGCATCTTTATAACATTTTATTAGCTCACCTGCATTTTAATGAGGACGAGTATTACATATTCTGTAAATTGAGAGATGGGAAAAGAAAATACAATTCTGTCCATTCATCCTTCAAACAAATGAATGCAAATTATATGTATGCAGAGGAGATATTCAGTTACAGCAGTTTAAATGCTAGATATTACAGACCCTTTACAAATGGTACCATAATTGTAGAATCATTGCTATGATAAAAAATAAGGAAGAAATGACAAATTCCATAGGAATTATTATTATTATTATTATTATTATTATTATTATTATTATTATTATTAATTGGATTTGTATGCCGCCCCTCTCCGAAGACTCGGAGCGGAATCCTTTTGTAAGTGGACCAACCATGCAGGGAGAAATTTCATCCAGGGGCAACTATGCTTTTTAATCCAGGAATCAAGGAAAGAGCTTTCATTGTCCACCAGAAGTCACTAAGTTGCCCGTAACTCATCAGCTAATTTATCTGAATTGTGGCTAGTACTGTGTATGAACAGTTTGTCAAAAGAGATTAGTTTGTCAAACAAAATGTGATTAAAGTAATTTTCAAATCTTAACATGAACTCAACCAACAATTGCTTCTTAAGCAGTGATGGCCTCCTACGGGTATGGTCAGGTATACAGAACTTCTGAGTTGTGGGTTTGTTTTCCTATTGCAGTAAATGAGGTTGAATGTGTATAATCTTAGAAGAGCTGTGTGTGTGCGCGTGTGTGTGTGTAGATAATGTATATTTTTCTGTGCCTGTGTATAATATGTATGTACACATATGGCATATATTCATAAAATTAAATAGCATATTTTGGGTGTTCAGTAATAGTAAATAGATAGAGAAATTGTATCTCTTTGAGACGAGGTGGGGCCAGGCACCCTAACCCTAACCCAAACCCTTGACATGAGTGACCTCAAATTGGCCACCTTTAAGCCAGTCACATGACATTTAAGCCACTCCCCGGTCACATGATCCTCAAGCCACTCCCACCTGGTCACATGGCCAGCAAGTTATACCCACAAAGCAAGCCATGCCCATAGTGTGGTAGTAAAAAAAATTGAAGCTCTTCACTGGTCTAGTTTTAATGCAGATATTTGGCAAGTTCTACAGTAAGAAAAAGGAACAACATTCAGTTATATAGTGCTACCAAAAATGAAGTATTTCTGAAATTCACTATTTTATAACAAACAATCTGCATTTTGCAGCACACCTGTTAGAACAGTAAATTGGGCAGCATCATTTAATAACACGCACACTTGACAAATGAGGAAGAAGTGTTTCGGGTTTATGTATTCCATCCACAACGTCCCACGTTGCACCAGATAACTAGCTTTGACTATTGTTTCAGCACAATAAAGGTTATTAAGGTATTAAATTGCCTTTCTTATAATTCCGCAAAGCTCTCCCTATGACCTTTACAGGAGTTTTGAGATGTACACGTATGCAGAATAAACAAAATAATCTCAAAGAAAATTCACGGAGCACATCTGACCTTTCAAAACAGCACCACTAATTTTAATCAGGTTTGTATAATGTTAACCTCTGCACTGACCTTTGTCTAGCTTAGTAAACATTCATAAACATAGGAGAAAGCGAGATATAATCTTTAAAGCAAAAAACATTTTAAGCACGTAGTGTAGGCTATGGTACCTACGAAGCAGAGATCCCATTCCCTTAGGTTAGGTGAGGTCTGACGCCATGGGTATCAGGTCAGAAGTCATCTCTCTGCTAATAAAATCAATATTACTCTGGTGACATACTTTTTGACTTGAGTTTTCACTCCACAGCAGCACTGCAGCTGCTTAATCCGTAATGACAACGTTCTGTCAAAAACATCAGATTTCTTTACAGCATTACAGACCAAACAATGAGAATTTACAAGGCCATCCATCAGCGACAGGCGGCCTCATTCAAACAGCAAATCAGGAAGAGAGGCAAACTTAGGCCAGGCTTCATTCACCTCCATCCTTAACTATCTCCCACAACTGACTGTTTCAGTAACCCACTCTTCAGGCTCCTTGTAACCAGCTTTATGAGTTGTTGTTGTTGTTGTTGTTGTTGTTGTTATTATTATTATTATTATTATTATTATTATTATTATTATTATTACAGTATTATTATTATTATTATTATTATTATTATTATTATTATTATTTAGATTTGTATGCCGCCCCTCTCCGAAGACTCGGAGCGGCTCACAACAGGAATACAAAATACAAATCCAATGATTTTTTAAAAAGCAAAACAGTTAAAAACACTTTATTAAAAACACTCATGCAACCCAAACAAACCATACATAAAACGGGGCGGCCAAGGGAAATCAATTTCCCCATGCCTGGTGGCAAAGATGGGTTTTTAGGAGTTTGCGAAAGGAAAGGAGGGTGGAGGCAGTCCTAATCTCCAGATCCAGAGGGTCGGGGCCGCCACAGAGAAGGCTCTTCCTCTGGGTCCCGCCAGATGGCATTGTTTCGTCGACAGGACCCAGAGAAGGCCAACTCTGTGGGACCTAATCGGTCGCTGGGATTTGTGCGGTAGAAGGTGGTCCCGAAGGTATTTTGGTCCAATGCCATGAAGGGCTTTATAGGTCATAACCAACACTTTGAATTGTGACCGGAAACTGATCAGCAAGCAATGCAGACTGTGGAGTGTTGATGTGACATGGGCATATCTGGGAAAGCCCATGATTGCTCTCGCAGCTGCATTCTGCACGATCTGAAGTTTCCGAACACTCTTTAAAGGTAGCCCCATGTAGAGACCATTACAGTAGTCGAACCTCGAGGTGATGAGGGCATGAGTGACTGTGAGAAGTGACTCCCAGTCAGTGTTCCCTCTAAATTTTTTTTGGGGTGGGCGGAAAAGTATAGTGTCTAAGCGGCAGTCCCTTCGGGACTGGGCGGCACAGAAATAATAAACAAACAAACAAACAAACAAAAAACCCACCCTGTTTTGCCTCAGAGAATTTCAAAATAAAATACCGTACTGTGTGTCTATAACAGTGAGCTCATAATAGGGCAACTCTATCAATATCAAAATGCCACTTAAATAGTTGAGCTAGTTTCAAACTAGATTTTGATTTTCTTTCTCTCTTCCTTCCTCTCTTTTTTCTATCTTTCTCTCTCTTCCTCTCTCTCTCCTTCCCTCTCACTCTTTCCCTCACGGCTTCTGGGCAGGTTTGGAAAACTCTGAGTTGATGATGATTTTTAAGTGAGCGATTGCTCACTGCTCAGCTTAGAGGGAACTATACTCCCAGTCCAGGTAGGGCCGCAACTGGTGCACTAGGTGAACCTGGGCAAAGGTAAAGAGACATTACCTCTTGAAACGCCAAACATTCGGGCACTTTCTGTTATACTAGTGCCTGCCATTTGAGCACCAACAATTTGGCCTCTTTGAAAGTCTGAGAGGTCTGCCATTTCTAGAAGGTTATAACCAATTTCCTTAAATTTCTGTAAAAAAGAAAAAGGTACTGTAGTTTAAAAAAACATATCAAATTAAAAAACAAAAACAAAAGAACATTAAAATATGTCTAGTTTTGATTGATTTGAACATGTTCAAACATTATGATGTCAAAAAGTCAAGTGTTTCCATTTTTGTCCACCCCCTGTAGATAGATAGATAAGTCAGATTCAAACCAACCAGAAGCTATTTCTGTTTGTTTATTTGCTTGTTTGTTTGTTTCTGTTTATGAGACAAACAGTTTTTCAAATTACAAAGATAAAGGAGACTGAATCAAATCTCATCACATCACTGGTTTCCAATTTAGCAGAACTTGGCACATTTCTGGCCCCGAGGAATTCTTAATGTTCAGCAAATGTTAACAGAACAAAATGGTTAATTATTGGTACTTGTTATTTAAAAGAAATCATTAGTAATAAGCTGACTTCATTTTTTTTTTTTGAAAGACTGGGAACTTTTCATGGGCTTTTTGCTGACATATGAAAAAATGATATGATGATATGTGGGTTTGAAAGGATTGGGGGGAAAATGTAGATCAAGTAAAGGCTGGATAGATTTGTAAGAAAAGGGTGGAAGTTGATACATTTCATAATTTTAGTTTCTTTTCTTTTTTTCTTTTCCTGTATCTTTTTCTCTCTTTATTTTTCTTTCTGATTTTTTAAAATTTTTCTTTAGGTTTTCTTTATATTTGCCTTTTCCTTTATGTACAATAAAGGAAAAGTGTGCTATTCTTCTCACACATTTGTAAAGGAATAAAATTCACAAAGGAAGAAGAAATAACCCCAGGCTACTCTTCTTAGATATTTATCTAAGGGTTGGGGTCATTAGATCTCAGCCTCTGGCCACTGAATGTTTAGTATGCTAATGACTTGTGCTTGAGTGAATGATTTTTAATGGTTTAGCCTTTTATAGTGTTTTAAATTAACTATCTATATTAATTGGATCTAACTGTATTATTGTATACTGGTTTATTATTGATACGTTGTGAGCGGCCCCAAGTCCATGGAGAGAGGCGGCAGTCCAATTAATAAATAATAAATAATTTTTTTAAAAAGTTCCTTAAGCAAGGGATTAAAAATCAAGATTAACACTAGACCTGGGATGGCGAACCTATGGCACATGTGTCTAAAATTGTATGTGGAACCATGTCACTTGGCATCACCTGTTCCTCTTCTAGGTTTCTGGCACACATGAGCATGCGATGATCAGCTGGCCTTTGTGCATGCAGCAATGCCGGAAACTGAAAAAGCTGGTCTTCCGTTTCCAGTGTGAGCATGCGTGCCAGCCAGCTGGTTGGCAGGTGCACATGTACAATAGTAAGATTTGCTGGCCAACACACATGTGCATGCCAGAACCCGGAAGTTCATTTTCTGGTGTATGCATGCCAGTGAAGGGCTCCAAATATTGTTACTACCACACTGTGGGCATGGTTTATTTTGTGGGTGTGGCTTGCTGGCCATGGACCAGGTGGGAGTGGCTTGAGGAACGTGTGACTGGGGGGGTGGCTTAAAGGTCATGTGACTGGCTTAAAGGTGGCCAACTTGATGTCACTCACGTCAAGGGTTAGGGGTAGTTTGCCTGGCCTGGCCTCGCCTCAAAGGGATACAATTTCCCTATCTGTTTGCTATTACTGAAAATCCAAAATATACTCTTTAATTCTATGTATATATGCCATGCATATTTCACACAGGCACACAAAAATATACATTATCTACTTTATAAAGTGTATGTGTATGTACAAACACATGCACAGTTCTTCAAATATTATACACATTCAGCCTCATTTACTGCGATAGGAAAAACATACCCAGAGCCCAGAAAAGGGGGGGGGGGGAGAGAGAAAAAATCATTTTTTTCCTACCAGTTCTGAGTACCTGACTGTACCTGTAGGAGCCCATCATTGATGCATGCCCACTGAACATCTCCCCTTCCTTGTTATGGCCCAGACAACCACATGTGTGCAAAGTGCTCCCTTTTCAGCAAAAAGGTTTGCCATCACTGCACCAGACCAACAATCAAGAAGTTAAAAAATAATACCTCTCTCACCTAACTCCCAACTCAGACAAGTAAGCAACAGTCTAATCAAGAAACTACCCAGAACACTCACCAACACTGATAGTGCAAGCTACTGATAAAACAAGAGTAAACCCCACTCTCTTCTAGTGCTAATAATGTTACCTAATTTGGTAATGAAACATTGGAAGCACACAATCAAGCTCAGAAAACATGAAGAACCCCACAATTCAAACCTGGGTTACAAATATTCTCTTCTGTTGATACCTTCTCACACACCAAAATGAAAACTATCAGTGTTTTTTTTTCATTTTCGAAAAGAAGCCAATTCCTCAAGTTCAAAGAAAAAAAGAAAGTCCAAAATACTTCTGTGAAAAATATTTTTAGCATTTGTTTAAGGCTTAAGCTAAGGCTATTTTAATACCGAACAGCTAGGGAACATTTTATATGTAACAAAAAGAAAGAAAGAAGTTTAAAAGAGTGAATTGGGGCTGAACAGCATTTCACATCCATTTGTTCTCCAGGTACCCAGACAAACAATACTTGGTTGTCTTGCAATGGTATTGTTAGTTAGACAACTGACAATCTCATTCATTTCTCACATTCAGCAATATATGACTCTAATGTCTAGACTCCAGATTCAAAGGAGAAATTTGTACTACACATGCAGTAAGAGTGATGGAAGACACATCAAGGAGGAAAAGAGAATATTTAATAATTTGCTAAGGATACTCTTCTCTACTAGCAAAATATCCTTTATATATCCAGGGCAGGAAGTCCATAACCATCCCTGTTTAGTTCATTTACCTTTCTAATGTTATCTTGGTTTACAGCCCTTTTATTTTTCAAAATACCTTGAGTGCTGAAAATCAGTTCTCATTCAGGGAATCCTGTTTCCACCTCTAGAAACACAATGCTGAATTTGTGTCTGTTATCATGAAAAAGGGAGCAGTTTTAGCCTTTCCAAAATGTCTCATATCATTAGAGAGAGAGCCTTCCTTCTCTCAAAAGTCGGCTACTTCAAAAAGCATCAAGTTAAGTGCTCCCAATTAGACACAGGCAGTTGACCTCCGGCACTAACACCTTCACCATTTTTGTTTGGATTTTAAGTGAGCCAGGAAAAGAAATTCAGCATCCATCATCTCTCAAAGTACTGCGCTGCCACCATCTTAAAAGGCTGCTTTGTTTCTTGAGAGAGAGCTCGCAAAACCCTGAAGTTTGCCTATTGCTCTCTTGTTTCATATCTTTCTTTCATGCCGATAACTCTACCAAGACACGATCCATCAAACGGCTTGCCTGAAGATGACCTGTTTCCTTCAGATATTCCTTTTTTTAAAAAAAACCAGGTGATTGATCTGTCTTACTTGCTGACTTTCCTTCATTCCTGGAGAACTTGCTTAGCGCTGGCGCAGACTAATAGACTTCAAATCAGAAAGCCTTCCATTTGCATAGCCTATCCATCCAGTTAATTGGTTAGTGCTTTAAAATGATCTAAGCAATGTAGCCCTATTAAACCTCTTCATAAAAGGACTTTACATTCAGCAAGCAAGAATCAATACTGACGGTTGGATCCAGTCATGCATGATAACACTTCATTATTTTTTACGGCAAAGCTGCTAACGAGGTTGCAATGCTAACACAACTTTTGCAAATTGTACGCCGCAATGCCAGGTATAAACAGAGAGGTAATCACAATCTACTCGGTTACAGCTCTGCGAGCAAACTTTGCATATCACTCTCGTAGGTGTCAAAAGATGGAGCACACGTTAACCTGAGAAAAATCTCAGAAGAGCAAAAGTCAAGAGTTTCCATGAAAATTGCCTCTTGGAGCACAAACTAGAATCAAACAAAATCTTTAAAATGCCCTTTGATTTGTGACTCTTTATTGTCCATCTTATTTCCTTATTTCACTTCTGTGCCACTATAATTCTGTCCTTATTTTCTCTGAAAGTCTGGAATTCTGCACAATAATAAAACAGAAAGAATGACATTTTCTGTCCCCAAATATGGTAATTATTTTGCATCCTCTGCTCCAGAAAAAGGGTAGGGGGTCTCTATCTGCATGTTTTCTAGCATCTGATATTCTGAAAGACAAGCAGTTGGAATATCTGAATTTGCAAAGCACATTAAGTCATAGTTGCTTTTATCATGGCTTATCAATTACATCAAGAAATGTAATTTGTAGGCCCTGTAAAACACAAAACTTGATTCACAAAACACAACGGTTGGATTGAGTAGACCCAGTCAATGGGTTCCATGTACTGCATTACACAAAAAATAACTTGACAAGATTGCATTGTAGTGTTTTGAATTAAGTCTGTGTATTGCACGTTGTATTATGAAACAAGGCTTCCTGGAGCCACTGCTAAAAATATCCCCATATCTCTGCATCTTATCTCTTTTGGAATAGCTCAGAATAACAGAGTTGGAAGGGGATTTTGGAAGTCTAACCCGTTGCTCAGGCAGGAGACTCTATACCTGTGATGGCTAACGTATGGCACGTGTGCCCAAAGTAGCATATGGAGCCAAGCAGGGGTGGGCAGCAGGCAGGACGGGGTGGAATGCAGTTCCACCGGCGGAAATGAAGCTGTGTGCGCAGCTCCAGCTGATTGGCGGCTGCCACTTGCTTGATTATTGATCTTGGCTCTCCTTTTTTTCCCTGCTGTTGCATCTCTGCTCCTTGCTATTTTCCCCTTTCCTTCTTCCTGCCTTGGACGAGCTTCCCTCTCTCCTGCCTGGCTCACCTCCAGCCTCACGCGGCCACCTCATGCCTGAGGTATAAGCAGAAGGCGTGGGTAGAAGCAGCACTGGCAGCATTTATGCTTCTGGGAGCACCCGTTCGCCTAGCTGCTCAGACTGAGGCAGGGGGTTGACCCAGGAAGGAGAGCACGGGAAACGCAAAGCAAATTGTCACCCCAGCGAGCGACACTGATAAGGTTGTAAGTTGAGGACTTAACAGTTCACTTGAACGATGATGATTGTTCAAGCCACAACAATCAGTGTTTGATCCAAATAATGGAAAACCATTACTATCAGCATAAATTCAACATAATGATAATAATAGTAGTAGTACAGTGGTACCTCTACTTAAGAACGCCTCTACTTAAGAACTTTTCTAGATAAGGACCGGGTGTTCAAGATTTTTTCCGTCTTCTTAAGAACCATTTTCTACTTAAGAACCCAAGCCCAGAAAAATTTTCCAGGAAATTTGAAAGCGGCACGAAGGCCCAGCCAGTTTGCTGCCATTCTCCCTTTAATCCCGGCCATCTCAAGCTTTTCTGGGCTGCCAGAGGAGCCTTTCGGTGGTGCTTAAGGAGGCTTTGGCAGCCCAGAGCGAACTAAGGGAGGCACATGCTCCTCCTCCCTGCCTCAGAGTCCCTCTTTATTGTTAAGCCTTAAAGTTTTGAATTTTTTTGATTCCCCTCACCTGACCTTCTTCCTTCGGCAATGACTGTCCTCCTCCTCTTCTTCCTCCTCTTCCCCCCACTCAAATTCTGAGCTTTTATTTCTTTCCTAATGGGTTTGCACGCATTATTTGCTTTTACATTGATTCCTATGGGAAAAATTGCTTCTACTTAACTTTTCTACTTAAGAACCTGTTCATGGAACGAATTAAGTTCTTAAGTAGAGGTACCATTATAATTATCATGAAACTATCACATAACGTCAAGCCGCCAAATTTGACTCAGTTCAAGGACACCTTTCATCCAGTTCCCAAATTGCACATTTAACCACACACACACCACCTCTTAAATGCGCTACAAAAGCCCTATTTTTTTATTTGCCTTCCTGTATATTCAGAGTATTTGGAAGAAAAATTACCAAAAAAATAGGAAAAGAAAAGTCTGTAAGGATAAGTGTGCAGAAGAGGATTTAGAAGACAGCAGATGACAAACTGAACACGAACAAAATAAAATACCAAATCTTTTCATGTATACACAAGCTTATCACTTGTATGACAGCAGGATAATCCTGCTCAAAGAAAAAGGCTGCAATAGCTGACCTACTCCTATTTATTTATCCTGTTTTTTCTTTTTTTTACTCCCTCCCACCATGCGCTTTGTACCAAAATAATTCCAAAATTCCACTGGAAAGATCTCAAAAAATAGAGACAGAATCATAGGAATCTTTAATATGCTTCTTTATGCATATTTAGTGGGGCATTTCCAGATATTCATCTATATGATTACTGTGAATAAATATCCTAAATATAGCAGTGTCAGTTCTTCAGGTTATAAAACTAATACCAAAAAGAACAATTTAAATTTTATTATGATATCAGGATACACCTGTTCTGTTTCTGAAGACACACCAATATTTTAATTTTGTGTTCATCTAAATTGATGAAGAGGGAAGAATAGAAAGTGGATACATATGCATGCAAGCTGCATAGAATGCTTTTTGAAAATTAAAACTGCACTAATAATTATCGTAGTTGATCAGTGTAGCATCTGTTACTTGCTTTGGGTTCGATTAAGCTGAATTACATTAAATGGGATGATTGTAGAATTATATTAGAAAGTTTTGATTGATCAAGGCTCATAGGTATCTTTCACTTCCTTTGTACTTGCAAGTCTAAATTTATCTATGGTGATATGTGGAATTGAAACAACTTAAGTGTGTTGTGATATCAAAGGAAGCAAAACATTCCTAAAAGAAGACAGAAGCTAGCTCATTGTCCTGCTCAATATTCCCTAAATACAATACATCTTCCATCTATTTTTCTCTATCTATGCCTAAAAAGCCAGCTTTGATGTATCCAGCCCATACTAAAGACATTTAAAATTGTCTACACTGCATTTTATTCTGTTTTTTCATAAATTGTCAACCAGGGAAGAGAAGAAAAGTCAACATGAAGCTCTCAACTATACAATGAAAGGTTGCCTCATGCACACTGTGAATGGAAGGGAAGAGGAAGAGGAATAAAATAGAATTTTTTATTGTCCAAGTGTGATTGAAGTCACAAGGAATTTGTCTTGCTCTCAGTGTACATAAAAGAAAAGATATGTTCATTAAGAATCGTAAGTACAAATAAGCAAACAAATCATATTAGGAACCAGTCAATATAAATCGTAAGGATACAAGCAGCAAAGTTACAGTCATACAGTCATTAGTGGGAGGAGATGGATAATGAGAACTGTGTGGTGCAATAAAACACAGACATGACATGGGTTGTGTTGTCACAATGGCATCTTGACGTTTTTAAACCCCTTCCCACATTCCCTTGCTGGGAATGTTACGAAGATATATCAAGCTTAACATTAATGATGAATAAGAAGTTTCTTCTTGGTTTTGCACTGCAGCCAGCTACATGCAAGGTATCTTAAATCCTAGCCAATATCCCATCTACTCACACACTTTTTGCAGAAAGGAGACCGAAAATTGTTACTTTTATGAAAACATGAACCCCATTGGTGCAGCATTAGAATGCAGTATTGCGCACAAGCTGTGCCCACAGCCAGCAGTTCGATCCTGACTAGCTCAAGGTTGACTCAGCCTTCCATCCTTCAGAGGTCAGCAAAATATGCCGGGGCAATATGCCGGCAATAAAACACTGCCCACAGAGTGCTGTAAAGCACTATGGTCTAAGTGCTATTGCTATGACTATCACTTTAGAAGAAGGGAAAGAATCCCAATTGTGCCAATAAAGAAGAAAAATTGAAGTTCAGGGTTGAAATGAGAGTCCTTCAAATTTATCCTTGGCAATCTCCAGCAAGACAAGACTATGAAAAAAGGTTCACAGTCTATATAAGCTAGTTCTAAGAAGCTGAAATCTTGATGCAGATCTGTCTGGGTAGGTGCCGCTTATGTGTTTGATTTGGTGGACCCTACCTCCCAGCATAGTTCCCTCTAAGCTGAGCAGTGAGCAATCGCTCACTTAAAAATCATCATCAACTCAGAGTTTTTCAAACCTGCCCAGAAGCCGAGAGGGAAAGAGTGAGAGGGAAAGAGTGCCGCCCAGTCCCAAAGGAACTGCCGCTCAGACACTATACTTTTCCGCCCACCCCCCCAAAAATTAGAGGGAACACTGCCTCCCAGTATTTCTTGGGGATTTCCTGACTGGCAGAAGAGGGTGTAATTTTATTTTCTTGAGTACTATTTTTTAAAAAATAATAATAATAATGTTTATTAGTTTTTCCAAATTTTTAAAAGAATTTAATACAGATTTATACCCGATATCTTGTGTATGTTACATTTCTTATATCACCTCTTTATAGATATAGAGATAGATAGATAGATAGATAGATAGATAGATAGATAATTATGTTACATATTTCTATATTCCTTTTGATACATCCTTTCACATTTTATTCCTGTCTTTACTTTTGTTACGCGTCCAATCGTACCAATTTTTCCAAATTTCATAATACTCTGAATTGCTAGTTCCCTTAATCTCCATGGTCATTTCTTTATTTATTATTTATTATTTAGATTTGTATGCCGCCCCTCTCCATCATCCTATCCATTTCTGCACATCTATAATTTTTTTCTATTATGTTATTTTCCGATGGGGTCTCTTTGTTTTTCCAGAATTGTGCATAGGATATCCGTGCCGCTTTAATTATGTGGATAATTAAATATTGTATTTTGGAGGGGTATTTTTTTCATTTTTATTGCTAGGAACATGCATTCCGGAGTAAATTCTATATCTGTTTCGGTTATCTCCAACAGCCACTTATGAATTTTTTCCCAGAATTCTTTTACTTTTGAGCATGGCCACCATACGTGACAGAAGGAGCCTATTTCTTTGTTGCACTTCCAACAGGTCGAATTCATATTTGGGTAAAGTTTTTCTAATCTGGAGAGAGCCAAATACCATCTATAGAGCATCTTATAGTAATTTTCTTTAAAAGCCGCTGATTTCATAATTTTACCATTAATGTTCCAAGTCTTGAGTGCTCCTTTATTCAATCTTCGGTTGTGTTACATTCTTTGGAATTCTTGAATATTCTTTCATTGCTGTATCATGTTAACCTATTTGTTTCTTGAGGTTTTTTAACACCGCCATAATTAACGCTTCAAGTATTCCTGCTAGAGCCAGTTTGATTCTGAGGTGGTTAAGGCACCAGGCTAGAAACCAAGAGACAATAAATTCTAGTCCTGCCGCAGATACAAAGCCAGTTGAGTGACCTTGTGCCAATCATTCTCTATCAGCCCTAGAAGGAAGCAAGGACAAGCCACAATACCTGTCTTCCTGTCTGTCTATATACAGTGGTACCTCTACTTACCAGCTTAATTCATTCCGTGACCAGGTTCTTAAGTAGAAAAGTTTGTAAGAAGAAGCAATTTTTCCCATAGGAATCAATGTAAAAGCAAATAATGTGTGCAATTGGGGAAACCACAGGGAGGGTGGAGGCCCTGTTTCCTCCCAGGAGATTCCTAGAAAGGGCCAACAGAGGTTTCACCCTGCCTTTTTCGGTTATAGTTTTGAAGGCTCGGGTTTGTAAGTGGAAAATGGTTCTTGAGAAGAGGCAAAAAAATCTCGAACACCCAGTTGTTATCTAGAAAGGTTTGTAAGTAGAGGTACCACTGTATTTGGAACAGAGCAATAACAGTACGCAAGTAAGCAAAAATGGATTGTACAGAGAATGGCAGAATCTAATAAAACTTCAATGGACCTAACCTTTGGTACTGGTATACTTTATGGAAATTGTATTTCAAAATCATTCTGTGAAAAACCTGGGGAAATACTCACCTGACACATAAGTCTACAAATGAGTCGGTTGTTAATGGATTATTCATGAAAATTTGCTAGGCAAGGATAGTTAGGGAAGATGTCCCTAGGGTCTAATTTTATATACTGAAAAGTTAGCAATATTACTTCATAATGAAGCTAGAACAGAAAATACAAGCATAAAAAGCAAGTGAAATGACATGGCATGATCAGGTATATATAATATAGTTAGTGAACCAGATTAGGGATGAATGTATTTAAGATAATGCAGTGATTAGCTCTGTAATAAAGAAGATACAGATTACTTCTGTGAACATGTGCTAAAATAAAAATTTGCATAACTTCTCTCATTTTCATTAGTAAGTCATAGAAACATAGAACATAGAAACATAGAACACTAACAGCAGAAAAAGACCTCATGGTCCATCTAGTCTGCCCTTATACTATTTCCTGTATTTTATCTTACAATGGATAGATGTTTATCCCAGGCATGTTTAAATTCAGTTACTGTGGATTTACCAACCACGTCTGCTGGAAGTTTGTTCCAAGGATCTACTACTCTTTCAGTAAAATAATATTTTCTCACGTTGCTTTTGATCTTTCCCCCAACTAACTTCAGATTGTGTCTCCTTGTTCTTGTGTTCACTTTCCTATTAAAAACACTTCCCTCCTGAACCTTATTTAACACTTTAACATATTTAAATGTTTTGATCATGTCCCCCCTTTTCCTTCTGTCCTCCAGACTATACAGATTGAGTTCATTAAGTCTTTCCTGATACGTTTTATGCTTAAGAACTTCCACCATTCTTGTAGCCCGTCTTTGGACCCGTTCAATTTTGTCAATATCTTTTTGTAGGTGAGGTCTCCAGAACTGAACACAGTATTCCAAATGTGGTCTCACTAGCACTCTATATAAGTCATCAATAAAACAGTCAGAATTTCTTTTTGTACCTCAGTTCTGATGCAAAAAGCTTTCATCAATGAATTCCTTTTCTTACATTCCTCCACATTGTCTTTCTATTCTAAAAACCAAACCAATACATTTTACACTAATTCATAAGGTTGGTCCCCTAATGTTTTTTAGCCTTGATATTTCAATGTACAGCTTATGACCCCATTATTTTGTTTCCATCATCTTCCAGCTAAGAATATCCTCTTGAAGCACAGTTCTTCCTTTCTTTTATGTGTCTTTGTTCTCACATATTCTGAATTCCTTTTAAGTTTATCATATAGTCAACATGGATAATAATCAGGGTTGGTGGGAATTCAGGTATAAAACAAGTAGAAACTATATTTCTTGTTATCCATCTTCTCCCAAAAAAGTATCTATAAAAGATTTATTTAATTGTCCTTTTCATATAAAGTTAATTCAAAATTTGAATATCCTCAATGATAAGTGGTAGGAATGCATAAATCCTAACATTCTTGCCTTTTTAAAAGGTAATGATCCAATCATCAAAATTGACTGAGGAATTCTGGGACCACAAGTCTTGCTGAAGTCCACAAGTTTTAAATTTACCAACTTTAGAGAGCCCTGATCCAAACTATAAGTTACCCTCAGTGTTCTGGATCTGGTCCAGCTTCAAATTCTATCTGCTTGCAGTTCAAGGGATTAAGTTACAGAAAACCCAGGAACCAGAAAGTTATTGTTGGCTGAGGGCAGGCCACAATGTCCTAGAAATTTCTAGAATGTTGTTAGAATGTTAAGTTTTGTACATTCTGTACAAAATATAGTAGGTGCTTTACTTCCACTTATCTTTTGTTTGTTCGACCTCTCTAGCTGTAAAAAAAAGATTGGGCTTTCGAGATGCCATTTGCCCATGAGTTACTAAACACCTGCAATAATCAAGGCAAAATTATAGAGGAAAATGAATCATTTTCTACATAATTGCAACTACAGAATTTTATCGTTATGAGAGGTCCTTAGGATTAAAGAAGCTTAACTGGGAAGCGTTAATGACATTAGCGAACAGATATACTGAATTACTGTTTATTATTTAAAGCTAATAAATTTGTATACCAATACATTTTAATAGAATATAATTTTTTATTGACCAAATGTGATTGGATACACAAAGAATTTGTCTTTGGTGCATGTGCTCTCAGTGTACATAAAAGAAAAGATACATTTGTCCAAGAATCATGAGGTACAACACTTAATGATTGTCATAGGGTACCAATAAGTATTAATATTAGTATCACAGTACATATGGACATCAAAGCATACACCACCCTAAAAATGGTACCCATCAATTTCCCCAATTGTAACTAAAGTAATACTTATAAATTAGCAATAATTTACATGAGTTCCTATGCAAAGTCATCCAAGATGGAAGTGCCCTCATATATGAGCTCAGATTAAGCATATTAGGTAGGTATTTATTTAGACAATTTATTTAATCACTCACACAACATACAACTCAGAGCAATGTATGATTAAAACAATATTGCTAACAATAAAATATAATACATTTATTAATACATTTATTATTTTAAAGCCTTATATTGTTATGAACTCACAAGACATAAAGCAAATCAACAAGCTAAAATAATCAATCCTGATAGATTTATATGGCCTCGTAACCCAAGGCTTGGGGGAGAAACCAGGTCTTCTAAGTAGCCAGTATTGGGACCACTTGGCCCTTGAGAGAAAATATTATTCCAGGCATAACAGATGAGCAGAGCCATGGATCCAACCACACAATATCGCTTAAATTATGAGATCTACTTTATGCCAACCGTACTGGATTTTACTGGACAGGTAGAGATAATTGGTAACAGGCAGTTTTGAAAATAATCAGTCCCTGTGCCCTGAAGGACTTTAAAGAAGACAACCAAATCTTAAATTTCATCCAGAACTCATTCACAACTGTAGCAATGTATAATATAGTTGTACTGGCTTGTGCAGGTGCATTGTAGTGTAGCTGTAGCTTCCAAGTGGTTTTAAGGGCATCATCAAGTAGCTTGCATTGAAACAATACAGACAAGAGATGATAGTTGCATTTCAACAATTCAGAGAAGATTATGATTAGGTCTTCCCAAGAGTACATAAAATAGATTTGTAGAAAAATTCTCAGACTCAGTTGCCAATGTCATGAGTCTAAAAGCACCCCAATTTGTACAGGGGCTTCTCAGAGAGGGTGCAATCCTATTCATAATCCAAGATGGAAAATTTCTGGAAACAGGGAAACCTCAATATTCATAGCCAGTCTTGCCAGGATTGAGGCTGTTACTCTCAGTTTATAACCTTCAGATACGAAATCAGTGTGTGACCTCACTCAATAGCTTCATGTAGATATTAAGCAGGAGAAAGGAGAAAATTGAGGCCTGACACACATCACAAAAAAGGAGTAGACCTGTGACGGCAAACCTATGGCACGCATGCCACAGGTGGCACACAGAATCCTCTCTGCAGGCACACAAGCCATGACCCCAGTCAGCTTGACCACACATGTGCATACGCATGTGCCTCCCAGGGCCAACTGGTTTTGGGGTCTCTGCTGAGCATGTACGGGGGGCACCGGGAGCCAGTCACCAGGAGCAAGGGTGGGTTCTAACTCACCTCATTGCCGGATCACTTCTTCCCGTGCTGTATGGGTGCAAACATGCAAAGTGCAAAAAAGCCAAAAAAATCCCCCCCCCCCCAAAAAAAGCCGAAAACAAGACAGTGATGCATGCATAGTGCCTGAAACAGCATGTGCAGAAGAAAAATAACCTGGGAAAAAAGATGGTGGAGCCCACGGACCGGCACCAACCTACACTGGCACCACGAACCATTGTGACATCTCCACCAGTTTTCTACCGGCTCGGGAAAACCAGTCCAAACTGGGAGGAACCCACCTCTGATGAGGAGTTGATTTTGTTGTACTGATGGGGGAACCGTGAAAGATGGCGTCAATGTAGCATCTTTGGCTAAGAGCTTCCTCTAAAGTCAAATTACCATCAAAGTATCTATGGAGATTCTTTGCGTCATGGTTGTCCCAAAAGTGCTTTTTTAAAGAGCTGACGAAGCTTCTTAGATGAGAAGAGAAACGTCTTCAAAAAAACCACTGGACAGTCCAGTTGCTTCTTGAAAAATTAGCCTTTGCCACCTGCCAATGTTCAAAGTAATGCAACCATTAATGAGATAGCTGAAGACATCTTTACGGCTTCAAGGTTACCACCATGAAAGTATCATAAACATGATTTCTGTCAGGTTTTATTCTGAGGATGGCTGAAAAACATCACCATCCAGTTCAATATGTTCTGAACTAGGAAATACACTTTAACTTTGTGCTCCAAAAATGAATGGGTATGACCAGGAAAGACATATTTACATTTAATTCAAAATACCTATAGTTAAAAATAGTTATTCTTTACTCATATATTCAAAAGCCTTTTCTTTTATCAAATGTATTAGATTTTCATTTTTATTCTTGTTCTGGTAGAAATCTGTATTTTTGCACACACAAACAAACAAACAAACAAACACACACACACACACATTGGTGAACAAGAATGCTAGGATTTAGGCTCAAACTCAACCTGGATAAGACGGAGTGGCTGTGGGTTTTGCCTCCCAAGGACAATTCCATCTGTCCTTCCATTACCCTGGGGGGGGGGGAATTATTAACCCCCTCGGAGAGGGTCCGCAACTTGGGCGTCCTCCTCGATCCACAGCTCACATTAGAGAACCATCTTTCAGCTGTGGCGAGGGGGGCATTTGCCCAGGTTCGCCTGATGCACCAATTGTGGCCCTATCTGGATCGGGACTCACTGCTCACAGTCACTCATGCCCTCATCACCTCGAGGTTCGACTACTGTAATGCTCTCTACATGGGGCTACCTTTGAAAAGTGTTCAGAAACTCCAGATTGTGCAGAATGCAGCTGCGAGAGCAATCATGGGCTTTCCCAAAAATGCCCATGTCACACCAACACTCCGCAGTCTGCATTGGTTGCCGATCAGTTTCTGGTCACAATTCAAAGTGTTGGTTATGACCTTTAAAGCCCTTCATGGCACTGGAACAGAATATCTCCGAGACTGCCTGCTGCCTGAGACCGCCAGCGACCGATTAGGTCCCACAGAGTGAGCCTTCTCTGGGTCCCGTCAACTAAACAATGTCGGTTGGCGGGCCCCAGGGGAAGAGCCTTCTCTGTGGCAGCCCCGACCCTCTGGAACCAACTCCCCCCAGAGATTAGAACTGTCCCTACTCTCCTTGCCTTTCGTAAGCTCCTTAAGACCCACCTTTGTCATCAGGCATGGGGGAACTGAGACATCTCCCCCAGGCATATACAATTTATGAATGGTATGTCTGTATGTATGTTTGTTTAGAAAATGGGGTTTTTTAAATATTTTTAAACTGTAATTTAGATTTGTTGTAAATTGTTTCACTTTGTTGTGAGCCGCCCCGAGTCTGCGGAGAAGGGCGGCATACAAATCTAAATGAATGAATGAATGAATGAATGAATGAATGAATGAATGAATGAATAAATAAATAAATAAATAAATAAATAAATAAATATTGACTCAGCCTTCCATCCTTCCGAGATGAGTAAACGGGGACCCAGATTGTTGGAGGCAATATGATGACTCCGTAAACCACTTAGAAGGGGTTGTAATGCACTGTGAAGTGGTATATAAGCTTAAGTGCTATTGCTATTGCTATTGATTCTTAAAAGTCAGTATGAGAAGCAACCTTATACTGAATGTATGAATGTCAATTTTCAATTAGATACATTGAAGGTTATGTTTGCTCCTTCACCAAATGATTCACACAGAAATCTTTAACCCTTCCTGAAGTCTAAAGCTTTCTGAAACAGGAGTCTGGATGTTCAGATTTTGCCCAAGATTTAAATCAATTTAAATGACTGGTTTTAAAAATACAAATACGTGTAGATTTATAATCTAACTCAATGCCACTCCTATCAAAATTCAATGTGCTGCTACAGTTTAATGGAAATGAAAACCGTATTCCAAAGGTGGAAAAAAAAGTGTATTTACTACTCAGACAGTCAGTAAAACTAACAACGTGCTTCTTATTTGAAATTTATCTATCTGCTACACAAAAGACTTTTCTTATAAGAAAACAAAACAAAATTCAATACATATGCCTGGATGGTAGCGATTCCTATGTCTACGTTGATGCAAGTATTAGTCCCGAAGGTGCTGAATGATGAACTAATTGCATTCAGTTTTCACAATCACTTCAGATTTTCCATTTAGATTCAAATTTTAAAGGAGAAAGGCCATGTGGAAATTCACTGTCTTTTACAAAGCCCAGAATGTAACTTTAAAAATTGTGATTAGTATTCATCCGTCATTCAAAGAAGATTTAAAGGTATTTTGAATATATTAAAATGCACGGGAGAGAAATGTGAAAAGCAGATTATGAAGTCAAGGAAATTTGTATCTGTTGGACTTTGTGTAGACCTTAAGAAGAAAAAAAAACCGAGATATTCACTACAAATTCTCATTAATCAGTTTTTAAACTGAAATTTAAGTGGCTAAAATCCTTTGACATAGACTGGAATATCTCACTTAAATTATAAACTTGAAAATTACTTACTACTAAGGAAATCTACTTAAAAGTAAGAAATACTAATGGAATTTATTTTGTACTAGCTATACCTGGACACATATTGCTGTGGCTCAGTCTGGTCTGTCAACTCTAGAACATGCAACATATAATTGTCCAGGTGAGAAACAATCCATGTGTAGATCTAAACCGCATGCACGTATTCAAATGCAACATGTCAACATTTGAAAGCAATGGGTGAAGCTCCTGTTTTAAGCACCTGCATGTTTTTACCTGTCACAGGTGTGACATATATATAATGCAGGCAATAAAAATGTGCATATTCGAATGTGTCAAAATTTCAAGGCAATCGATGAAGAACTTTCAGGGATTTAAGATTTTGAACAAACAAGCATTTAAATTTTTATTTATATAGATATTGCATATGTAATAATATATGATTAAAATAATGTATTTAATGTATTTAATACATAAATTTAATATAGGTCTGAATTAAACTGTTATATTATTAAATTAAACTATTAAATTAATTAAACTATTATATTATGAACATTGATTTTCTTATACCTAACTATAAGAGATTTCTACAATGGTTGTTGCAAATATGTCATCACTGATTGTGACTTTTTTTCATTTGCATCATTATTGTTTGTTTGTTTGTTTGTTTGTTTGTTTATTCATTCATTCATTCATTCATTCATTTATTACATTTGTATGCCGCCCCTCTCTGTAGACTTGGGGTGGCTCACAACAGTAATAGAAAAACAATGTACAATACAAATCTAATAATTAAAATTAAAATTATTATAAATATTCTATAACTTTTTCTAGTTAGTTAGTTTCAAAACAAAGATATAAACTTTGTTTTCTAAGACAGCGCTATCAAACTCGGTCATCACAGCAGCGTCACATGACAGATTGCAACTTTTCCCCCGTTGCTATACCAGGTGTGAGCGTAGCCAGCATATCACGCATCTGGCCTGTGGACCACAAGCTTGACAAGCCTATTCTAAGAGGAAAAACCTTCTTATAAATCATGACTGAACTTCGTCAGTGTTGGAGACATCATCTTCATCCATCTAACTTGCTTCTTTCATGATGCAGAACAAGAGAAGGGATCACCTATTGTCCTACTTTTCAAGTGTGGAATAACCAAAGGCCATTTCCTTGGGATTGTTCATGCTAATTCCCCATGATATTGCATCCAAAGGCCATAAAATCTTGTGTTTTTGATAGTCTCATAGATAATATAAATTCTTGCCCGTTGATTAATCCCCTTCTCTTTACATTTTTGCTCCCCTTTTGTCTCATTTTTGTTGGTGAACAGAATAAGGGAATTGGAAGAGACCTTGTAGGTCTTCTAATCTAGAGTTTTAAGCAGGAAACTCTATATCATTCCAGACAAATGATTGTCCAATCTCTTCTTTAAAAACTCTGGTGATGGACCACTCACAAGTTCTGGAAGCAACTTATTCAACTGATTAATTGTTCTAACTGTCAGGAAATTTCTCCTTAGCTCTTGATTGGTCATCTTCTTGGTTAGTTTCCACCCATTGCTTCTTGTCCTGCCTTCAGGTATTTGTTGATGTGTAATAAGCAAACATTGAGTTATATTTTTTGTCAGATGCAAGTGCTGGATATGCTTGCTCTGATCCAGATATATGGATTAATTGGGAATGTTCAGCATCAAAGGGAGTTTGCACTGCCATTTGTCCGACAATGGTGTAGAGACCTCTGCTTAAGGGGGGGTTGGACTAGATGACCTACAAGGTCCCTTCCAACTCTAATCTAATCTACTGTAATCTAATCTAATCTAAATGAAATGGAAATCACGCATAGTAATTTTCCAATGGCCAAAATGTGCTAGAGTTACAATTTCATTTTTAAAAGTTACTCTCTCCTGATTTCCTGTGGTGAGACTGTAAGTAATCCTTAAACTGTTTTGTAAACAACAGGGAGCACATTTAAAAAAGGCCAACTACTGTGCAGTTTACCTGAGTATTTATTATATATTGAACAGTGTGTGAAATTGGTAATGAGCTGATTTCATAGAACAGCCTAATCCAAAATATTACTGCTTGCCTGTGGTTTAATGTATTGTTTGAATTTGGCCAGTCTGGTTGTTTTATGCAGCTTCCAAGCATTTGTGACTTATTCAATAAGCCATAGTTAAAATAATTCTAGTTCAGAATCCACTGGAGTTGAGCGATAATAAATTTGAATAAATAAATAAATAGCTTGTTACAATGTGAGAACCTACTGAACACAGCCTTCGCTAATCATGTTAGCTGAAAACGTAATCTAATATACCCAGCTATGGAAAGTTAGCCTAATTTCAAGTACAGTAATTTACTCCAGAGCAATCTGTGGTTTCTAATCATCTGGGAGGGAAATAATCAAGGATGCAAATCTCCTCCTAGATATTCTCATGGCCTGCCAGCTCATAGAGAAGGAATGATGCTGGCTGAAACAGCTCCCACAACTTGCCAACATAGCTACCAACATCCCATGTGGGGGATCTATACCAGATCCATCTGTTTTGAACCATTTGTTGACCCAAATGACACGTGGGGGGTTAAGGGGAAGAATATGCTCTCTCCATTGCATCACCTACAACCTGAATGATCTGATTACTGCAGGTGATTAAGAGAAGCAGCCAATAGGAATTAGGTACATCCAGTAATGGGCTGCTGCCCACACCGGGGTGGGGGATGCAGTGAGGGTAGTAAGTTTATGCACTATTTATTGAATAGTAAATATTGGTTTTTATTGTCCTTCCTTAGTACCTTAGTATGATCCTTAATTACTTTTAAAATAGGAAATAAACGCTTTAATCATTTTAATCATTATCTAGAACTGAACTTTTATAGCAATGAAAGAAAACTGAGCTACTTGCCTAATCTCTTATCATACTGAACCTTGTGGGTTCAGTACAAAACCTTAAAATCTTACTGTGCTCCTCAACAAATAATGCTGTCTATCATTTGTCCTTTTTGTGGCTTTTCAAATAATGTGATTTAATCAACTGAAAAAGAGTTCAAGCTCCTATTTGAAAACTTATCTTGGTCGGTAAGCCATTCCCACCCACTCACATGAACTTTAAGCCACTCCGGTCACATGACTGTCAAGCCACTCCCACCTGGTCACATGGCCAACAAGCCACTCCTACCCGGGCATGTGGCCATCAAGCCAGACCCATAAAAGAAGCCACGGCCGCAGTGTGGCAGTAAAAATTTTGGCAGCCCATCACTGGGTACATCCTACCTTCCATCACATCAGCTCAACTGCTGCCAAAGCAGCATGATTTAAGCAAGGAGCAAGGTTTATATCGGGAGAAAGATGGAAAGCACCACTTCAATTTCACTTCTGAAGAACCCAAAGTCAGATGACCTTGCCTATGGGCCGTGGAAGAATAAAAGCTGCCTCATGAAGAGGTGTCCTTCAAGAATGGTTAGCCAAGCATCCTCAAGCTAGGTTTGGAATACAGTGTGATGTTTCTTCACTCAGAAATATTTTTGGGAGGAAAGGCAGAAGATCAAAGCAGGCAGACATATCTCTCTCCCTCTCTCACACACACACACACCACAGTAAGTAGTGCTGAGTCCCTGTTGCTATTTAGAAAATAACTGTTAAAACTGAAACGTTAAACTAGAGATTAAAGTAAAACACCAATCCTAAACATGCCAACCTAACAGTCTAAACACATCAGAGAAGATATCATTAAAATGGGAGTTAATGTGCATGTACTGCAATGTTGTTCCTTTTTCAGAAATCTAACATGTAAAGACAAAGCTCACCTCTCCTGCTAAATATATACCTTGGTGCTCCTTTGCATTTGCCTGGGTTTTCTTTTTCCATGTGGCCCTCACTGGAGGGGAAAAAAGGAAAAAACAGGTCAAAAATGCCATGTCATTTCAGGGGCCAATTTCTTTACCTCAGTAATCTTTTATAGATGTATCCATTTAACTGTAGTTTTTTAATGTATTAGATTTATTTTGTATGCTTTGTTTCTATATTTATTCTGTGAGCTGCCCCGAGTTTTCGGAGAAGGGCGGCATACAAATCTAAATAATAATAATAATAATAATAATAATAATAATAATAATAACAACAACAACAACAACAAGAATAAGAATAAGAATAATAAGAATAATAAGAATAATAAGAATAAGAACAACAATTTGTTTATCCCCATCGATTCAACACAATACAAATGTAGTACCCAATAAAAGAATAAATTCAAAATTACACTATAGGCAAAAACTTACTTTGAATCTTGACACAGAGAACTCTAATCATTCCCAAAAATCCTTACAGAAGAGCTGATTTTTTTTTTACCAGCTTTTGGAAGTGTGATGGATAAATAATCAGGAGGGAGCAACTCATAGAAGAGAGGTGTAGGACATAGGGTCTAGGACAATTAGCCATGGCTGACTCAGTCTGGTCAGCTCACCCTGGCATTTTTGCCCAGCTGACTCACCCCATCAAACAGAACACCTTGCTATGGCCAACTCACTGTTGGACAATTTGCCAAAGGACAATTCAACGTGGGATAACTTTAAAAAAAGGGACAAGTGAATTGCAACAGGTCTTGTCTTGCTTTATGTTTGAACCTTTCCATGTTAGAAGTCCTCAAGATTGGAGGAGTTGCACTTCAACTCTATTGAGTTGTCCTCTATTGAATTGTCCAGCAGCGAATGGTCCCATAGCAAAATGGCCACAGTGAGTTGCCATAGCAAGGTGGAATGGGGCGAATTTGTCCCATTCTAGTAATGTGTTCTCCTAGGGCAGTGATGGCAAACCTTTTTTTAATTGTGTGCAAAAAAGAGCATGCGCACGCGCTGTCGTGCATACATGAGTGCCCACAGCCATAATTCAATGCCTGGGAAGGGTGAAAACAACTTCCTCCAACCCCCTGGAGGCTCTCTGGAGGCTGGAAAAGACCTGTTTCCCAACTTCTGGTGGGCTCAGTAGGCTCGTGTTTCACTCTCCCCAGGCTTCAAAGTGTTCCCTGGAGTCGAGAGAAAGTTAAAAACGCCCTCCCCAACCTCCGGGAGGGTCTTTGGAAGCCAAAACGCCCTCTCAGAGTCTCTGTGTGAGCCAAAAATCACCTGGCTGTCACACACATGCACACTGGACTTGAGTTAGGGCCACAGCCCGCATGCCAGCAGATATGGCTCTGCGTGCCACCTGTGGTACCTGTGCCATATGTTTGCCATCACTGTCCTAGGGGCACAGACAGGTAGTTCTTGACTTACAACAGTTCATTTGCTGACCATTCAAAGTTACAATAGCACTAAAAAAATGACTTACAACCGTTTTTTACACAACTATTACAACATCCCCATGGTCACATGATCAAAACGTCGATGCTGGGCAACTGACTCCTATTGACAGTGGCAGGGTTCCAGGGTCATGTGATCACCTTTTGTGACCTTATTACAAACAAGTAAAAGGGGGAAGTCAGATTCATTTAACAACCATGCTACCAAGTTAAGAGCCGAAAGAGCCTGCATGAGTTACTTAATAATTATGGCATGAAAAGTCACAAAGCAGGGCAAAATTCATTTAGCTGATGTTAAACTTTAAACTGTAAAGAGGTTTAACACTTACAACCACAGTTGAGCCCAATTTTTTGTTGTTGTTGCTAAGTTGAGGGCTATTTGTATAAGTCATTGCAGCCACATTCTGTACCATCAGAAGCTTCCAGATGCTCTTCAAGGACAACCTCAGGTAAACCACATTACAATAATCCATTGCTAGGGATAACTAGGTCATGAGAAAAGCCTATGGAGCACCAATATTTTAAAAATATTGTTTGGTTTATATATTCATATTTATAGTTAGAGACTGTCATCTGCACCTCAATAGCTGTCTGGTTTGGTTCTGCAACCCAACAAGACAGACACAGAGCAGTGAAGGGCTACCAAAACTTTTACTACCACACTGTGGGCGTGGCTTACGCAGGTCACCCTGCATTTTCTTTCAACATCTTTCAATGCAAATTGGGTGCTCTGGGGTGGAGCTCCATTTTTGCTACCCCACTTCATTCCCCCCATCCAGGCAGTAGCCCATCCCTGCTTCAGAGGATAATTAGAACTGCAGCAAAAACAATTACTACCACCCTGCCTTCCTATATAAAGAGAGCTGTGAAAATATTTACAGACACTTCACATCCTGGACACAAACTGCTTCAACTCCTACCCTCAAAACGTTGCTACAGAGCACTGCACACCCAGACAACTAGACCCAAGAACATTTTTTCCCCGAAAGCCATCACTCTGCTAAACAAATTATTCCCTCAACACTGTCAGACTATTTACTAAATCTGTACTACTATTAATCTTTTCATTGTTCCCATCCCCATATCCTCCCACAAATGACTGTATGACTATAAACTTTGTTGCTTGTATCCTTACAATGTATACTAACTAGTTCCTAATATGACTGGTTCCCAATATGATTTGTACCTGGACAATCATTAAGTGTTGTACCTTATTATTCTTGATGAACTTATCTTTTATTTTATATACACTGAGAGCATATGCACCAAGACAAATTCCTTGTGTGTTCAATCACACTTGGCCAATAAAATTCTATTCTATTCTTCTATTCTACTCTATTCTATTTAGCCTGAAGTATAGGTTTCACGAACATTTCAGAGAAATTGTTATTATTCCCATTCAAGCAAAAAATAGTTGCATAAAAGCAGAAAAGGCATAAAAAATAGTAAGCAGGAGAAATTAAAAATCTGATATTAGAAGATAGCTAAAATCCAAATAATTCACAATATTTTTCCAAACATTTCTATCTTTGAAAACCATTCTAGCTTTCATTAAATCCAGGCATTACTTCATACTCCTTTATTTATTCACTTTAGCCTTAGAGTGTCTACACACCTTAAAGCCACCAAGGTTGAGATACATTGGTTTGGGGGGTAGAATTCTTTAAATGTCTCATTTCTCATTTTTTCCAGGAGCTCATCAACTCCAGCCAACCATGACTACCTTAATTTTCCCCTTCCTTTTGACCCATTTAGCCTTCCTTCACATATTTGATTTGTAACTCAGTCTCTTTTATGACCAGACCACCTCGATATACTTCTTTTGTACTGGATACTTTTATATTCAGTGCACATTCTTTGCTTTTATACTCATTCTTGCTCTTTTCTCTTCTTTTTGCCCATATGCCTTTCAAATACTCTATTCCCACTGCACTGGAGTAAATTTCTTCTCCCGTTACATCCAAATCGACCATGACATAACAAAGCCAGCAAAAACATACTCTCACCAATATCTCTCGACTTGTGGTCACAATGGAGTTCGCAATTTTGCTTTACAAGTTGTAGTAATAAGTCAAAATCGGGTGACTGACCTTAGAAACATAGAAACATAGAAGACTGATGGCAGAAAAAGACCTCATGATCCATCTAGTCTGCCCTTATACTATTTTCTGTATTTTATCTTAGGATGGATGGATGTTTATCCCAGGCATGTTTAAATTCAGTTACTGTGGATTTATCTACCACGTCTGCTGGAAGTTTGTTCCAAGGATCTACTACTCTTTCAGTAAAATAATATTTTCTCATGTTGCTTTTTATCTTTCCCCCAACTAACTTCAGATTGTGCCCCCTTGTTCTTGTGTCCACTTTCCTATTAAAAACACTTCCTTCCTGGACCTTATTTAACCCTTTAACATCTTTAAATGTTTCGATCATGTCCCCCCTTTTCCTTCTGTCCTCCAGACTATACAGATTGGGTTCATTAAGTCTTTCCTGATACATTTTATGCTTAAGGGGTTTTAAGGGGTTTTAAATTTGCTTTTAGTATTGGATTTTATTGTACATTGTTTATGATTGTTGTTAGCCGCCCCGAGTTTTTGGAGAGGGGCGGCATATAAATCCAATAAACTTGAAATTTGAAACTAAGACCTTCCACCATTTTGCAGCCCGTCTTTGGACCCGTTCAATTTTGTCAATATCTTTTGGTAGGTAAGGTCTCCAGAACTGAACACAGCATTCCAAATGTGGTCTCACCAGCGCTCTATACAGCGAGATCACAATCTCCCTCTTCCTGCTTGTTATACCTCTAGCTATGCAGCCTATGCAGTGAAGTTCATTGATACATTCTGGGTAGCAAGCCTTCTTAGTGGCAGCCCACATTTTTTGGGAACACTCTTATTTGTGTGTGTGTTTCTTGACATCTTATTTAATCAACACATCCAAATATTTATTAAATTGAGAAAGGCCGCCCAGTTCCATAGTGAGGAAGTGCAGAGGTACAACATAAATCTCTATTGTACAAAAGGAAATAGAGATGCTTTTATGTGGCTGCAGGTAGTGGGACTCAAAAGAAGCCACACTTTGCATGCTTCCTCTGACTTGTTCATACTTTCCATTAGCTTAGCTCCTTACACTTCTTTGTTCTTCTGTAGCATTTTCACTCCATCCATTCTGCGGGAAAATTACCTTCTCATACTTTTCATTTCTTGCAGTCATTGTACTTTCACTCTTCCTCCCATTTATTTATTTATTTATTTATTTATTTATTCATTCATTCATTCATTCATTCATTCATTCATTCATTCATTCATTCACTCATTTATTAGATTTGTATGCCGCCCCTCTCCACAGACTCGGGGTGGCTAACAACAGTAAAAAGACAATGTAAACAAATCTAATATTAAAAAAATCTTAAAAACCCAGTTTAAGAAATCAGTCATACATACAGTCATACCATACATAAATTTTATAAGCCTAGGGGAAGGGAATATTTCAATTCCCCCATGCCTGACGACAGAGGTGGGTTTTTAAGAGCTTACGAAAGGCAAAGAGGGTGGGGGCAACTCTGATATCTGGGGGGAGTTGGTTCCATAGCGTCGGGGCCGCCACAGAGAAGGCTCTTCCCCTGGGTCCCGCGAAACAACATTGTTTAGTGGACAATGTTCTCCCATGTTACTTGCTTTCTAATCTTGATCCACTCTTGGTATTCCTTCATGGTTTGCCTCTCATCACCCTAGTCTCCTTCACTAATTCTCCCAATCTTTCATGATACACCATCAAAGCGATCGTGCTTTTTGATGTATTTTCAACCCTTTGCCATCTGTAGGTATGACTACACAGGGCCCCATATCTTATAACTGAAGCAAGAGGCATTTTCAAAGCATATACTCAGCTATCATCATTATAATTCAATAGAATGGAATGGAATTCTTCTAATCCAACCTCCTGCTTAAGCAGAAAACCCTACATCACTTCAAACAAATTATTGTCCATTCTCTTCTTTAAAATTTCCAGTGTTTAGCATTCACAACTTCCAGAGTCAAGCTGTTCAACTGATTAATTGTTCTGTCAGGACATTTCTCCTTACTTCTAAGTTGCTTCTCTCCTTGATTAGTTTCCACCCATTGCTTCTTTTCCTATTCTCAGGTGCTTTGGAGAATATTGAAAATTGTAATTCGTTCCTAGATCTTAAAACCTTTTCCTTTTCTTTCGTCATTTCCATTCCCCTAAACTCCGCTGAGGAGGTTACCTAGTAATGAAACATTCAGAAACCAACCCACAAGCTCCGAGAACAAGCTTTCACCCTCATCATTTCCACCTCTCTATTCATAGTTGCAGACAATGTTTTGTTTGACTTCTCATTTGTTCAGAATACTGAACAAATTTATTTGTTTATCCCAGTACAACATGTACCTATAATCATTCATGGATTCCTGCTTTCATAACAACCTAATACACAATCACTCTTTCTGATGTACATACATTTTCATTCATACCTATACCATCACTACTGTGACTTATTAGAGTTACTTTCAACTTATATTGTTTAACAACAGGTCAAAATTTAAAAACAGGTCAAAGTTACTTGGAAAATGTGATTTATGACATGTATTCACACTTATGAGCATTGCACATGACCATTGTGGTCATGTGATTGCAATTTGGTAGCTTGGCAACCGGCTTGTGTTTACAACTGGTTGTGGCCATGTGATTATGATTTTAAACCATTTTTTGCAGATTTCCAGAAAAAACGCCATCCACTTGAGAGGGCGGATTCATTTAACTACCACCTGATTCATTTAATGACCATGGTGACCACCATAAACATTGTTATAAGGGCCAAGTCAACATATGACTTTAATGACTTACAACAGACATTCTGGTTCCAATTGTGAGGAGTTACCTGTATTGTATTATTAAATCTCCTTTTTCAATAGAATAGAATAGAATTATTTATTGGCTGTGTGATTGGATACACAAGGAATTTGGACACACACTCCATGTTCTTAGTCTGGCACGAAACTGATTTTCTCTTCTCTATTACATGATGCCATGCCACTTTATTTTTTTTATTCTTCCCCTTAATTTTATGAATTTAAAGTGTGCCAATTTTGCTTTAGTTCATTCCATTTATTCATACTGATAATTCCTACACCGTGTGTCACAATTCTCCCTAGATGATGGCTGTCATCATTGGGAATCATTAGGCTTTGGTTAACTGAGGTTTTCACATAATGTTTTTCAGTAATATAGGAATCTGCAAATTAGGTTACTAGTCTTAGTCATACTCATGCCAGATATAGCATTCCCTGATTATAATAAGAACAGCATCAATCAGTTTTTATCACATTTTGATGTGTCTGAAACAGGTTGAAGAAAAACCTAGTTTTACTCCAAGGATATTTCACTAAAAATACAAGCGCCAGAGAATGTATGGTTTCAAATTGTGGTGCTGGAGAAGGTCTTAAAATATGTTAAAGGGTTAAATAAGGTTCAGGAGGAAAGTGAGCACAACCTGAGGATAGTGGGGGGAAAGATCAGAAGCAACGTGAGAAAATATTATTTTACTGAAAGAGTAGTAGATGCTTGGAACAAACTTCCAGCAGACGTGGTTGGTAAATCCACAGTAACTGAATTTAAAATGCCTGGGATATACATATATCCATCCTAAGATAAAATACAGGAAATAGTATAAGGGCAGACTAGATGGACCATTAGGTCTTTTTCTGCCATTAATCTTCTACGTTACTATGTCTTGAAAACCCTTGGCCTAAAAGAAAGTCAAATTAGTCAATCCCAAAGGAAATCAACCCGACTGTTCTTTGGAAGGACAGATACTGAAGTTGAAGCTCAAATAATCTGGTCACCTGAGGAGAAGGAAGCCTCATTGGAAAGGACCATTTAGACTTTTTTTAAATCTGATTAATCACATCCTAACTATTATTTTGAGTATCTGCTAAGAGTTTATCACGGAAATCCAATAAACCAACTCCCAACACTTAGCTTTCGGAGTTTTAAAAATTGATGTCGGGAGATTCTGGATGCGTCCCCTATTCAACTAAAACCATAACAAAGAAATATGAGCATATTTGTGTATTAACCCCCAAGATGACAACCATTTTTATTCTTCTTAAAAAGATCATAAAAAGTAAGGGGCGTGCATAAGTGCACCTTTGTGCCTACCGTTCCTGTCCAAATGTCTTTTTTTATCTTTTCTATCTCTACTTTATACTTATATTATGTTAAACATACTACAATACAATACTATACTTGTATGACAAATAAAATAAATAAAATAAATAAATCATGTGGGCATAAGCAAAA
This sequence comes from Erythrolamprus reginae, assembly GCF_031021105.1. Classification (NCBI taxonomy): domain Eukaryota; kingdom Metazoa; phylum Chordata; class Lepidosauria; order Squamata; family Dipsadidae; genus Erythrolamprus; species Erythrolamprus reginae. The sequence continues at coordinate 50,997,835 of NC_091951.1, forward strand.
GCAATATGGAATCAGGTTTTAGGAAGACCCAGAAGCAAATACTGGGACCAGAAGATGAAAATGCTTCACAGATGAATATCTTAATTCATGAAAGAATTCATCATCTTTTAATAATCCTCTCTTCCATGCAAAGAATAGTCAAACCACTGTAGGAAGTTTTCCTCTCCTAGGAAAATTAGATATTTTAGGAAATATTAAATATTAAATTAATTAATTAACAATATTAAAAGGGCAGAAAATTTAGGGGAAAATTTCCCCTAAAAGGGAGGAAGAAACTCAGCCTCACCATCTTTGTCAATGGGCCATTAAAGCCTTTGTTAAGGTCTACTTCCTTCAGGCATAGGACCTACCCATAGGACCTACCCAAAGCCCTTTCATTACATCATCACCCAGCAAGAGTCAACCAAGCAAGGGACTCAAAAGATAACCTACAAAGTTACCCTGCATGGTCCAATCGGAAATTCAAATTCCAACAGAGGGCATAAAACTAAGGCACTCTCAGCATTTCTGCCTTTTGGCCAGGGTTTCAAGCCATCAATAATCCTTCTTTCCAAGCAACTTCCATGAATCCAGTGTCTTCTTCCCACTGGGAACTGAACCCAGATTGACACTTCTTCCAACACCACATTAACCAAATCTCGGAATACTTGCCAAATAAGCAATGGTAGCAGACTTCAAGAATACCGTATATCATTCTGGAATCTACATCAATTAATTCAAGAAGAGCAAAATTATGAGTTACAGGGTTTGTGATAGCATGAACGATTTCCCAGCCAAGGGGCTGTTCTAAACCATAATATGCTTTGATTAGCTTTGTCTTAGTATGTAAACTCTGGCATTGAAGGGTTTGTAAATTGTATTTAATGGCTTAAGGCGTTGTGGGAATAAAGCCAAGTGTAGCTTTATAATGACAGCCATGGATACAAGCGTCCTCCAGGATTACATCGGGTGCTGTGATCCATCAGGGTTCATACATTAAGACGCTCAGAAAGCCCACGCGGTTAAAAAGTTAGTTTTCAAAAACCAGTCAGCGTGCTTTATTCAGTTAAGCTTGGTCAAACACGCCACCGCACAGCTGCAAAAGTCGTGGGTTGTTTCTCCCCACCTCCCCTTCTGATTCACACGCACCATCTTCGCAAGCAATGGTTTGTTGGCTGTGACACCGTTAACTACAAAGTCCGTTTGCATGCTTGAAAGCAACAAAAGACATTGACCGGTCAGGGCGCATCTCAGTCTGTCCGGATAATGACAAGTGAATAAGCGGGGAGGGGACCTTTTAAGGACGGGGAGGCGAATCCCCTTCCTGATTTTTGCAAAAAGAAAAATCCGGGCATTGCCCAGAATGGATTGAGCGCGCGCCTGCCCCCCAGACAACTTTCCCTTCCCGTCGCAAACATCCCACCCACCACCCATTACTGTTCCTCCTACCCGCGGCCCGATTGCAAAGAAAACGGGGGGGGAGGGGGGGGAGAGAGAGAAATGGCAACAAAATGGAGACTACGCTCGCCCTGTCAGCTACTGCGCTTGCGCCGTCGGTAAGACAGCCAAATGACTGGGGATGACTGAGGAAGCGGATCAGGTCGGCGCAGCTTTAGTTATTAGTTATTAGCAGCCGCTCATCGGAGGAAACTTGCAGCTTTCGTGACTTGCCGCCTCTCCCGTCCGTACCTAAAAATCCTGACGGTGAACGCGGAAAGACATACACTGAGAGATTAAACATTAAGGGATCACCGGGCGGAGGGTAGAGTCGCCTCCCTCGCCTTCTTGTCGCCTTAGTTATACCTGGGTGTCCCGTCTCGCTCCCGCCAATTTAAAAAAGATGAGCTCTTCTAAAGCTGCGCTTGACGTGGGAGCGGCGTTCCAGTATTTAACAGGCTGCCACAAAGAGGAAGGACTGTAGAAAATACGATTTCAGCAACAAGAGTGGTTAATGCCTGGAACTCATTACCTGACTGTGGTTTCCTCACCAAACTCCCACAACTTTATCCTTAAACTGTCTGCTGCTGACCTCACCCAAGGACTGGTTGCCATTACCGCCATGCACCTTTGTTTCTCTTGTGTGTATTGTACATGCTATGCGCTTGCATCCCACTATGCTTTTGCTTCTGTGCATGCGCAGGAAGCAAAAATGTGCTGAAATCTTGTGAGGGGGCACGTATGAGATTTTGGCGATTTTTTTTGCACATGACCTCCTGGCGAGATTTTGTTTCTGTGCATGCACAAGAAGCAAAAATACAAAAAAATTGAAGAAAAGGGATGGCGCCTAAAGGACTGGCACCGTAGCGGCCATGCGTAAATTGCACAATCTGGTGGCTGCTACCGGTGTACCATCCCCTACCGCACCGCTAGCAACCCATTACTGTCCTCACCTGATGTGCATAAGCGCGCAAGCATGCCTGCCATCCCTGTCCAATTGTTCCCTCTTATCAGTACCCACCTTATGTATATAAAACATGGGCACATCTGTGTCTCCGTGCGTGATTCTGCTACCTGCACAGCTGCAGTAGTAGAATTGTGTTGGACTCCGCTAGCACTCAGAGCCACAGGGGTGAGCATACTTCACTATTCCACCTTAGCAACCCATCTGTGTGTGTGTGTGTGTGCTTTTTTCTGTTGCAAAAACATGTGATACATACAGATAGATGATTGATAGATAGATAGATAGATAGATAGATAGATAGATAGATAGATAGATAGATAGATAGATAGATAGATAGATAGATAGATAGATAGATAGATAGATAGATAGATACTGTTGTGGTTCAGCCTGGGACCCCTCCGGGAATGGCTGATTTGCTGTCGGCTTCCAGCTCAGAGGGAGAGGCTGAGGACCAGGAGGTGCAGACTGACGAGGAAGCGGAATCCCAGGCTGAAGAAGAAGGACAGCCAGAGTTCCACCAGGGGGAGCTCTCCCCAGCAAGCAGCCTGGATTCCCTGGGGGAAGATGCTCATGACATCATAGATATGCGACAAAGGAGAGCTAATCAGAGACGAACTCAATTGGCTAGGTATTTCCAGCATTAGAGGTCACAGCTGGGTTTGGGTGTGGTGTTTGGGAAAGGATAAAAGGCGGCCCCACCCTTCCTGGCTTGTGGAGTTTTATCTTGGAGATTCGTGAGACCTGTCTGTGAACTTTGGTGGCTACAATCCTGGTTTGTGCCTTGGACTATTGAAACCTTGGGGGGGGGGTGCCAGCAAGAAGCTTGTGAAATTGACTGGACATCAGGACCCTGTTGTAACGTATTGTAACCTGTCTGCTGTGAAGACAGGTTTTCCTTTGTGCTTATTTTTTCCTGCTATAAAATACTTTTGGATTTTACCAGAGTGTCTGGCTGTTTTTTCAGTGGGTGTGGAGGTCTGGGAAAACCCAGACAGAACAGATACACACACATATACACACACAGAGAGAGGTGGGCTGCTTTGTAATATATATATACATACATACATACATACATACATACATACATACGTATATATTACATATATACATACATGTGTATATTACAAATATGGACTTGACTAAATAAGTAAATAAAATTTAAAAACTTAAAAAGAAACAATGAATGGAAACTAGTCCAGGAGAGAAGCAACCTGGAATTAAGGAGGAATTAAGGAATTACAGTGAGGACAATAAACCAGTAGAAAACTGGACAGTCACTTGTCTGAAATGGTATAAGGCTTGAGTGGGGGCCTGGATTAGAAGACTTCAAGGTTCCTTCCATCTCTATTTTGATTGATTAAGCCTCCCCCTCACACCTGCCAAAATGGAAATCAGGTTTCCAAATTAGCACATAATTTTTCAACTATACTTGATAATGAAAATACACAACACACAGTCCCTTAGTTTTCCTATTAGGATATATTTACTGAAACCTGGCTGGGCCCGGAGGGAGGTGTTCCTCTCTCTGAAATTTGCCCAGCCGGGTTTCAGATATGGCATCAACCGCGACCCCAGGGGAGGGGGGGAGGAGTGGCTATTGTAGCCAGGGAGAGCCTTTGCCTGCGTAGACTCATTGCTCCGGAAATAGCGGGTTGCGAGTCTCTCTTGATGAAGTTGGACTTAGGAGTTCAGGTGGGCTTATTTCTCACGTACCTGCCTCCCAGCTGCGTGTCAAAAGCCCTGCCTGTGCTACTCGAGGAGGTAGCCGGGTTGGCGGTAGAGTTCCCCAGACTTATTGTCTTGGGGGACTTCAATCTGCCGTCACTCGGCGAAACCTCTGGGTTGGCACAGGAGTTCATGGCCACCATGACAGCCGTGGACCTGACTCAAGTAGTTCAGGGTCCGACTCACGAGGGAGGGCACGCACCTGACATGGTATTCCTCTCCGAGCAATTGAGTAATGGTCTGAGACTAAGGGGCTTAGAAGTGTTGCCTTTGTCATGGTCAGACCATTTTCTACTACGGCTTGACTTCCTGGCTCCAATCCTCCCCCGCAGGGAGGCAGAACCAATGAAGATGTTCCGCCCCAGGCGCCTGATGGACCCAGAGGGCTTTCAGACGGCGCTTGGGGTTATTCCAGAGGCTCTCGTCCACAGTTCGGCGGAGTCTCTCGCGGAGGCCTGGAACAGGGCTGCAGCGGGGGCTCTTGACCGGATTGCGCCTTTGCGACCTCTCCATGGCGCTAGACCCCGTAGAGCCCCATGGTTCAACGAGGAGCTCCGGGAGTTGAAACGCCAAAAGAGACGTCTAGAGAAGCGATGGAGGAAGAGTAGGTCTGAATCCGATCGAACACTTGTAAGAGCTTTTATTAAGACTTACAAAGTGGCGCTCAAGGCGGCAAGATGCGCGTACCATGCCGCCTTGATTGCATCAGCGGAATCCCGCCCGGCCGCTCTGTTTAGGGTGACCCGCTCCCTTCTCAACCAGGGGGGAGTTGGGGAGCCCTTACAGAGTAGTGCCGAGGATTTTAACACGTTTTTCGCTGATAAAGTCGCTCGGATCCGGGCCGATCTCGACTCCAATTGTGTAACAGAGTCGACTGACAACGAGTCAGTCGAGGTGACTGGGGCACGTACTTGTCCACCTGTCTGGGAAGAGTTTGATCTGGTGACACCTGATGAAGTGGACAAGGCCATCGGAGCTGTGAGTTCCGCCACCTGTTTACTGGATCCGTGTCCCTCCTGGTTGGTTTCGGCCAGCAGGGAGGTGACACGGAGCTGGGCCCAGGAGATTACCAACGCTTCCTTGGGGAGGGGAGTTTTTCCATCACTCTATAAAGAAGCGCTTGTGCGCCCCCTCCTCAAGAAGCCCTCTCTGGACCCAGCCGTACTTAACAACTATCGTCCAGTCTCCAACCTTCCCTTTATGGGGAAGGTTGTCGAGAAGGTGGTGGCACTCCAGCTCCAGCGGTCCTTGGAAGAAGCCGATTATCTAGGTCCCCAACAGTCGGGTTTCAGGGCCGGTTACAGCACGGAAACCGCTTTGGTCGCGTTGATGGATGATCTCTGGCGGGCCCGGGACAGGGGTTTATCCTCTGTCCTGGTGCTCCTTGACCTCTCAGCGGCTTTCGATACCATCGACCATGGTATCCTTCTGCACCGGCTGGAGGGGTTGGGAGTGGGAGGCACTGTCCTTCAGTGGTTCTCCTCCTACCTCTCTGGCCGGTCGCAGTCGGTGTTAGTGGGGGGCCAGAGGTCGACTCCTAGGTTTCTCCCTTGTGGGGTGCCTCAGGGGTCGGTCCTCTCCCCCCTGCTATTCAACATCTACATGAAACCGCTGGGCGAGATCATCCAAGGACATGGGGTGAGGTATCATCAATATGCGGATGATACCCAGCTTTACATCTCCACCCCATGCCCAGTCAACGAAGCGGTGGAAGTGATGTGCCGGTGCCTGGAGGCTGTTGGGGCCTGGATGGGTGTCAACAGACTCAAGCTCAACCCGGATAAGACGGAGTGGCTGTGGGTTCTGCCTCCCAAGGACAATTCCATCTGTCCGTCCATCACCCTGGGGGGGGAATTATTGACCCCCTCAGAGAGGGTCCGCAACTTGGGCGTCCTCCTCGATCCACAGCTCACATTAGAACAACATCTTTCAGCTGTGGCGAGGGGGGCGTTTGCCCAGGTTCGCCTGGTGCACCAGTTGCGGCCCTATCTGGACCGGGACTCATTGCTCACAGTCACTCATGCCCTCATCACCTCGAGATTCGACTACTGTAATGCTCTCTACATGGGGCTACCTTTGAAAAGTGTTCGGAAACTTCAGATCGTGCAAAATGCAGCTGCGAGAGCAGTCATGGGCCTACCTAGGTATGCCCATGTTTCACCATCACTCCGCAGTCTGCATTGGTTGCCGATCAATTTCCGGTCACAATTCAAAGTGTTGGTTATGACCTTTAAAGCCCTTCATGGCATCGGACCAGAATATCTCCGAGACCGCCTCCTGCCGCACGAATCCCAGCGACCGATTAGGTCCCACAGAGTGGGCCTTCTCCGGGTCCCGTCAACTAAACAATGTCGGTTGGCGGGCCCCAGGGGAAGAGCCTTCTCTGTGGCGGCCCCGGCCCTCTGGAACCAACTCCCCCCGGAGATTAGAACTGCCCCTACTCTTCCTGCCTTCCGTAAACTCCTTAAAACCCACCTTTGCCGGCAGGCATGGGGGAACTGAAACATCTCCCCCGGGCACGTTTAATTTATGCATGGTATGTCTGTGTGTGTGACTGTTAGCATATGGGGTTTTTTAAATATTTAAATATTTTAAATCTGTCGGATTGCTTATGATTTGTTTTTTACATGTTGTGAGCCGCCCCGAGTCTTCGGAGAGGGGCGGCATACAAATCTAAGTAATAAATAAATAATAAATAAATATTTGGGGGGGAGGGAGATGAGGGTGTTATTCATGACAACTTTGTACTTCATTTTAGGATAGGAAATAATTGCACGAAAGAATGAACAGTGATTCATTTATTAGACTTATCACTACAAACTAATAAATCTTGATGGCTAGTCTGGAGCATGTAATGAAAAATGTAAAGATTCCACAGAGAGACCAAAAATGTAAAACCCTAAAAAGGATAGCAACCAATGAAATAACAAAAATTAATGATGGCATAAGGTTTCAACCTAGGACAATTTTGTCAGCCACATTCAGTAAACCAGACCAGGAAATCAACTCCAGAAAAAGGCTGAAGCTATTTTTTATTCAGCTTGGTTATCATAACAAAATTTGGCCAGCCCGATTAAGATTTGCTACAATAATAGCATCTTTCACATTGATATCAAGCTGTAGTTTCTTAACTCTTCCTCCACCTCCCACCCCTTTTCAAAGTCTTGAAGCAACAAGGCCTCTTCTCCAATCTTCTGACACTTCCCCTCAGAGGTGAAATCCAATTTTTTTTTACTACCAGTTCTGTGGGCTTGGTGGGCATAACAGGGGAAGGATACTGCAATATCTCCATTCCCACGCCACTCTGGGGCCAGCCAGAGATGGTATTTGCCAGTTCTCCAAACTGCTCAAAATTTTCGCTATCGGTTCTCCAAATTAACTCAAAATTTCTATTACCAGTTCTCTAGAACCTGTCAGAACTTGCCGGATTTCAACCCTGCTTCCTCTGTGCTCTCAAAAATTCCAGTCAGTAGCTTTGAAATGGCACTTTCCAGCTCGGTTAATATCTTGGGATTTAATCCACCCAGTTCAGGGGATCTGAATTCCTTCGAAATAACCAGACTTCTCTCCAATTTCAAACCTATTTTGCTCCGCATTTCTCTTCTGCTCCCCACAGTGTCACTCTGACATATTAAGACTGGTGTTTTGTTTTGTTTTTCCTTTTTATTTATTTATTGGATTCATATGCTACCCCCCTCCGAGGACTCTTTTGTGAAAAGACATATGCAAAGTACGAATTAGGCAAGTTCAGCTTTCTCCCTATTGCCTGTCACCATCTTGCCATCTTCTTTGCCATCTTTAAAGTATTTTTTTTAAAATCATCTCCAAATTTTATGTATTTATGCAAATGTTTTAAATATATGACATGACTCATAGGACTCCTACTCTTACTACATTAATGAAAGCAATATCCACTGAAAGCAACTGGATTTAAATCCCTGAAATTATCAGGAAAGTTATCAATTGAAAAAACATACTACGCCAACTGATTTCAGTGAGACACGTTCATACTGTTCGGCATAAAGTTAACAGTTAACATTATTTGTGTAATGAAAATTTTAAAAAAATGAATTCCATTAAGATATTTTCATTCTCAATTATTCCATAAAAAGAAACTGCACTTATTAATCTATTGTGCACACACTTAAGGTAGTTATGGTAGACACAGACAATCATTCTATCTTATTTTTCTTCAGAGATTGCTCTTAGTATTACTGTATTATGAGCTGCAAGTGGCACAGTGGTTAGATTGCAATATCGCAGGCTACTTCTGCCAATCACAGGCTGCCAGCAGTTCGGTAGTTCAATTCTGACTGGATCAAGGTTGATTCAGCCTTCCATCCTTCTGAAGTTGTTAAAATGAGGGCCCAGATTGTTTGGGGCAATATGCTGACTCTGTATACATCTTAGAGAAGGCTGTAAAGCACTGTGAAGCAGCTCTCTACATGGGGCTACTTTTGAAAAGTGTTCGGAAACTTCAGATCGTGCAGAATGCAGCTGCGAGAGCAATCATGGGCTTTCCCAAATATGCCCATGTTACTCCAACACTCCGCAGTCTGCAGTGGTTGCCGATCAGTTTCCAGTCACAATTCAAAGTGTTGGTTATGACCTATAAAGCCCTTCATGGCACCGGGCCAGAATATCTCAGGGACCGCCTTCTGCTGCACGAATCCCAGCGACCAGTTAGGTCCCACAGAGTGGGTCTTCTCCGGGTCCCGTCAACCAAACAATGTCGCTTGGCGGGACCCAGAGGAAGAGCCTTCTCTGTGGCGGCCCCGACCCTCTGGAACCAACTCCCCCCAGAGATTAGAATTGCCCCCACCCTCCTTGCCTTTCGTAAGCTGCTTAAAACCAACCTCTGCCGCCAGGCATGGGGGAACTAAGATACACTTTCCCCCTAGGCCTTCACAATTTTATGTATGGTATGTTTGTATGTATGATTGGTTTTTATATAATGGGTTTTTAACTGTTTTTTAGTATTGGATTTTGTTGTACTGTTTTACTGCTGTTGTTAGCCGCCCCGAGTCTGAGGAGAGGGGCGGCATACAAATCCAATTATTATTAATAATAATAATAATAATAATAATAATAATAATAATAATAATAATAATAATAATATAAGTCTAAGTGCTATTATCATTAAAATACTGATTTATACTTTTTTTCTGATGGGAGCGAAGGTTACTTGTGCACACTGACTTAATTTGATTGGGTGGCCATGTAATTGATTTAATAAATAAAAACATCAGAAATGACAATGCGGTAGAGTTTTTTGCCCTTTACTTTTTCTCTGCTTTTATTAGAACCAGATAATCTTAAAGCTTCTACCTATATTCCATTATTTCCTGCTGAGATTGCAAATACATATTACCTCGCTTAAGTGCCTTTCTGAAGGGAAAGATGAAGCCTTATTTCAGGAGATCAGGCCAAAATTACTTTCTAGAATAAGTGTTCACAGGAAAAATATATTTTACGTGCCGTATTTTTTTCCTAGTCTGTTGCTGTTCTTAAATGTAATGAAAAAAAATCCTTTTCCTAAATTAGCACCATGTAAATGTAGTTATTTTTTCCAAAGTTCTAACTTCTATAAACAGTCTTTTTAACCTTCTCTTGCAATGAGTAATCACATACATCAATTCTGTGATGTTACAGTTTGAACATGTAATAGACCAATAAAGGCAAGAAATAAGTTTTATTTTTAAATTTAAGCATACTTAAAAAAAATGAGACTCATCTTGGTATAAAGGTTTACTGCTTAATGGCTGTTCAAAGTTATGATGGACCCCCTCAAAAAAAGTTACAACTGTCATACACAGTCCATGGTCCATGATTCATGGTGTCTGTGGTCATATGATTTCATTTTGGGTGCTTGTCCACCGACTTGCATTTATGACCAGTTGCAGTACCCTATGTTACAGGACCATGATTTGAGTGACCTGGCAGTTTTGGTGGTTTCTGTCAAAAAACATGCTTTCGGGACAATGGATTTGCTTAAAGACAATGTGGTTTCTTAGTTACCATGTGATTCTCTTAAAGGCTGCAGTGGTCATTTTAAAACCATCACAAAAATGACTTTAAAATCAAACGAGAACACATCTGCTTAATGATTCCAATGACTTACAATGGAAATTCCAAACTCAACTGTAGTAGTTAAGTGAGGACTAGCTACATCACTCCACGAGCTGCACTGGTTGCCAATTCAAAGCGCTGGTTATGACCTACAAAGCTCTACATGGTTTAGGATCAGATTATCTTCGGGACCGTCTTCTGCCTCATGTATCCCAGGGGCCAGTTAGGTCCTACAGAGTCGGCCTTCTCCAGGTCCCATCAGCCAATGTCAACTGGCGGGGCCTAGGGGAAGAGCCTTCTCTGTGGTGGCCCTGGCCCTCTGGAACAAACTCCCTCCAGTGATACATACCACCCCCTCCCCCTTGGTCTTTTGTAAAGCTTTAAAAACCTACCTTTGCCAGCGGGCATGGAGGCCGTGAGTGATGAGACTGTCTCCGGCCGATACGAGATATGATTGGATTGGATGAATGTATGTGAGTGTACATAGGGTCTTTTAAAATGTTTTAGTACATTTTCATATTTTATAGTTATTAAATTTCTTATATATTGTTCTATTTAATGTTGTACACCACCCTGAGTCGCCTTGAGAAGAGCAGCATAGAAATCTAATAAATAAATAAATGATTAAGCATCAGACTACAGATTGGGATACCAATCTGTAGTCTGAACCTGCCCAGAAGCCGAGAGGGAAAGAGTGAGAGGGAAGGAGAGAGAGAGGAAGAGAGAGAAACAGATAGAAAAAAGAGAGGAAGGAAAAGAGAAAGAAAAAGAATGGGAGTAAGGAAGAGAGAAAGAAAATCAAAATCTAGTTTGAAACTAGCTCAACTATTTAAGTGGCATTTTGATATTGATAGAGTTGCCCTATTATGAGCTCACTGTTATAGACACACAGTACAGTATTTTATTTTGAAATTCTCTGAGGCAAAACAGGGTGGTTTTTTTATTTATTTATTTATTTGTTTGTTTGTTTGTTTGTTTGTTTGTTTGTTTGTTTTTTATTTATTTATTTATTTATGTATTTATTTATTTATTATTTCTGTGCCGCCCAGTCCCGAAGGGACTGCCGCTCAGACACTATACTTTTCCGCCCACCCCCCCAAAAAATTAGAGGGAACACTGCTTGGACCAGTCACTTTCTCTCAGCCCTAGGAAGGAGACAATAGTAAAAGTGTTCAGAAAAACCTTGCCAAGAAAACTGCAGGGTCTTGTCAAATCAGTCTCTGAGAATCAGGTACAATTGAGCAAAAGAAAAATATATACAAGAAACAAAAAAAGGCAAGAAACAATGTAATATGGATTGCCTCAAGACATTTTACTAAGTCAAGATTTTTCTTGACTTTTCATTGATTTTTTTCATCATGGGTAACTTCACACATTACACTAAATGAAAACTGAAACTCATTCTCTCTGAGCACAAGGTATGAATCCAATATTAAAGCTCACATTCCTTTTAAAAAAATAAATACAGTATGTAAAGGAGTCCAACTGTGTTCCTAAAATGAATGTTTCACTGTACATCAAGAAGTGGATGTTAACTAAGAGGAAAACAGCGCTTTTTTCAAAGGGCATTAGAAACCTTCAAAATAGCTCTTGTAAAGCACACAAAAAATTGCTAGGCATCACATCAAGGTTGCAAGCTGAGGGCTGAATGGTTTCATGCAAAGCTATAAAGCTGACAATCATGTATACAGTTGGTCTAGAAAACAAACTGAAGCTGAAGTAAGATTGTAAACACAGACACTGTTTCAGTTAGCAACTGCTTCACTTAACGACCAAAATGCCAATCCCAATTGCGGTCACTAAACAGCTTTTTTTTTTTTACAAAGCAAAACTTTGTTTCCATTTCCACCTGATTTTATAAATCCTCTGATTTCAGAAAGTGAGAAAGTATTTCAACAACGTTTTTGTTTGAAGTTTTGTTTGGACAAGTAATAATACAATTTTGATTGGAGAAAAAAGTTACTGAAGGCTTCAGCAGATTTTGAAAAAACTGAATTAGAAAAGTTCTTGAATCAAATAAGTCAAGAATAATAATATCTTTGCAAAATTTAAAATAAGTTCTGTACTAGGAAAAAATTATCTTCACAATGAATAACTTTTGGAAATTTTACTATATAAAGAAAAAGGCTCTTGAGTACAGTTTTCTACAACTGTACAAATGCAAACATATATGTATACCAACTCCAATTGTATTTAACCCTGCTTTGTGGCTTTCAACAAATTGGGCCAGAAATTCGAGAACTTGTATTCTACCCTTTCCCTTTGGTCTTCCTTCTTTGTCCAGCTATTCTGCCTCTGATCATTTCCTTAACTAAAAAGATTTGTTTGTTTGTTTGTTTGTTTGTTTGTTTGTTTGTTTGTTTGTTTGTTTGTTTGGTTGGCTGGCTGGCTGGCTGGCTGGCTGGCTGGCTGGCTGGCTGGCTGGCTGGCTGGCTGGCTGGCTGGCTGTTGGTTGGTTTGTTTATTCAACTTCTATGACGCCCAATCAGGGCGGCTTACAACATTAATAAAAATACAATATAAATAGATACAAAGCGATAAAATAGATACAAAGTGATTTGACCAACTTGGGTATCTGTATCAATGGGGGTGGGGGAATAGTGGATAGCCTTGAATTTTTGAGAGCCTGCTTTAGGCTTTCTCAGAAAAAGGCTGCCACTGTGACAGCTTGTGCATTAAAGTGTCCGTTATGTGCTTGTCATAAACAGACGTTGATTAGAAAGCAAAAAAGTGACACGGTTGCTGTCAGACCCAACCCAAGAAGACTGTAGATTCTAGAACAATACTACCAAAACTCAGTTCTTTATTTGCTTACACCAATAGACAGAATCTTGCCAGACTACCCTCAACCTAATGGATAAACCATGAGAGATCCTAGGAAATGACTGTGATAACTGTCTTCCACTGTTTTCTGTTTTCGGTCTTATCTTGCCTTCCCCCCCCCCCCCCCGGAATGTGCTCCCTCCTCCTGGGAAACTGCAACTTCATTGTAACCCATCACACCTTCCTTCCAACTGCCACTTCCCAAATCATTTACTTCCCCACCTAAATGGGCACATATCCAAAAAAGTCCTATCATGTACATACCCAATATTTTTTTTTCCTAAGAATATGTATCGAGGCCAACTTAAGCTCCAGCTAAATTCTTGAAAAGAATGGTGACACGATAGGCTGGCATTTTTCCTTTCAGCATGTCAGTTTCCCACTGTTCCCCTTAATTAAAATAATCTTTAAAAGGAAGAAATTAAAAGTCAGATATGGTAGGGAGCTTGGTGAGCTCAAGGGGAGATGTTTGTGGGCATAATAGTGTTCATAGATTTCAGTCGCCCCTCACTGCAAGAGCAAAAGAGAGAGAGAGAAAGCAAAAAAGAAGGGCAGTTGAGGACACAGAAAGTGGACTTCTGAGGAAGAAATTAAAACAGAGCCAATGACCACAGTGGAATTATGAGTTCTCAAGTTATTTGGTTCTTCACAATTCTTCTCTGGATAATGAGGGGACTTGACATCGCCCACAAGTGCTCCCAACACCATTTCTTTTATTTTTCGTACTATATTATTACATTTTTTTCTTTTCTATTTATTTTTTCTTTGTTGCTTTCTTTGTTCTGTTGTGGTTAGCTCTGGCCCAGCTCCTGCCCCAAGGACTGTGGATGTGGGGGAGACATCCACATGCTGCAGGCCTGTTTTGCTCCCAGTGGAATCTGATGGTGAAGGCTCCTCTGACCAAGAAGACATGAGTGACAGGGAGGAGGAGAGTGTGGCAGACAGCTCAGAAGGAGATCAATTATCTAGCTCCTCCTTGGATTCAGAACAAGAGTTAATGATACAGCCACGCATGCGGAGAGCGATGCATAGGCAACAACAACTGAGAGATTATTATCAAAGAAAATGAGGCCACCTGTTGTTGGGTGGGGCTGTGGTAATTGGTGAGGCTACTATAAATAGCAGCCTGTGGGTTTGGCCATTGTGGAGGATTATCTGATCATTGTGTTTCGTTCCTGCTTTGCTGACTTTGACCTTTGTGTGCTGATTTTTCCCCCGCTTTGAAACTAAACCAGAGCAAAGTGTGTTTCACTTTGTGAAAGAAGAAGGACTGTGAATTGCCTCACAGCTGCAAGCTAAGTATCATAGAACTGATAAGGGACTTGTACAAATTACCAGTTTGTTTGGAGATGAGTGCTCTTTGCTATATAAAAAGAGTGCTTCATTTATTTGCATTTTCGGTATAAAGAACATTGTTTTGAATTTTCAAACGTGTGTGTGTCTGAAATTTGTACCTTTGAATTTTTGGGAGGATTCTACCAGAGGGCCGACAGAACATGTTCTTTGTTCTTTTTTCAGTTTGTATTTTCTTTTTAATCTTTTTAATTCTGTTTGATAAAATTACTATGTAAAAGAAAAAGAAAAAGGCCACAAAAAGCAAAGTAGAGTTGAAGGGAGATGCTATTGTCTCCTACTAGGAGTTCTGAGGTAGCAGATCAATTCATTTATAAGTTTGTGTATTGCAAACCCGCCTTCCGGTTTCTCTTTCACTGACATTGTAACTATTTTAAAAATTGTTAAGACTATGGTATGGATGTATGAAACTCAGAAAGCAAACACTCACAATATGACATGTAGAAAGACTAAAAATAAATAAAACTTTTTTGGGGGGGAATAAGTTTGTGAATCTTGCTTGCTTCTATTTGCTTGATTATTTCTAAATAAAATGTTAACCAAGCAATCTCTTAAAAGTACAAGAAAGGTTTTTGTACAATTTCCCCATGAAATTAATAATTTTTCGGATGTACCCAGAAGATTATGCACTGAATGCTTTTTCAAGGCCACACAAAGGATACTTCAAAACTGTCCACTGATTTTATTATTTTATCTTTTAGAAGAAAAAGTGGCAAGAAATCCCAGTTCTGTCAGTACTAAAATACATTTGGATCAAAGTTTTTGGTTACTGCTAAATGAAAGGAGCAGTGTAGAGAAGCAGAGATATGTGTTTTTCTATAGATGGAGATCAGAGGTGGGTTTGTCCCTGTTCAAACCAGTTCACCCAAACTAGTAGCAAACGACTGGTGATGTCACGATGATGTCACAGAACTGGATTGGTCGATGCCAGTCCATGGGCTCCGCCATCTTTTGGATTTTTTTTTTAATTTGGGGGGATTTTTCCTAATTTTTCTGAGTTTTTAACACTGCACATCAATTGCCATCTTGTTTTCAGTTTAAAAAAAATAGTTTGTTTGTTTTTTGCACTGGGCATGCATTGTTAGCCATTCAGAGTCTGTTTCGCAGTGAGCGGCATATAAATGCAACAAATAAATAAATAAATATTGTCTATTAAATGCATATGAGATTGTGTGCACGCACCCATGGGGCGCGGCCACACCCCGTGGGAAGAAGCAAACTGGCAGCAAAGTAAGCTAGAAATCACTCTGATGGAGATCTACATATCTACATATAGATTTAGCTTTTATCCCATACTTAATAGGACAAAAAAAGTAAATGCATACAAGCATACTTCGAGAAATCCTTAATTTTAACAAAATTCAAATGCACACAATTTCATATGCATTTAATAGACAATATTTATTTATTTATTTATTTATTCATTTATTTATTTATTTGTTGCATTTATATGCCGCTCACTCCGAAACAGACTCTGAACGGCTAACAAGGGGTTATAAATACAAATAACAGTAAAAAAACATTAATAAAATCACATATATCATAAAAACCATACATCCTAACATTCAATCTTAATTCCAAGCCTGCTGGAAAAGCCAGGTTTTAGCAGGTTTCTGGAAAACTGGTAAGGAGGAGATGATGCAAATCTCTGGGGGCAGTTGATTCCATAGGTTCGGAGCCACCACAGAGAAGGCTCTTCCCCGAGGTCCTGCCAACCTACATTGGCGAATGGGACCTGGAGAAGGCCGACTCTGTGGGCCCTTACTGGCCACAGTGAGGTATGAGGGAGGAGGCGGTCCCATAAATAATAATAATCTGCACATATTTCATGTGGAAATTTTGCTTAGATACCTTATGATATTCTTGGTTCTTGGGGAAAACTCTCCATATATGAAGGCCAACACCAGCTAAAAAACTGGCAGCCGTGACTTCACATTTTTGTGAATGAAAAGCAATAATATTATTTGAACTAATGCAATTAAGAACAAAATTGAAAAATCATCAAATAAGATGATTGTGCAAAGAAGCAGAAAAAAATAGATCATATATTCAGCTCATGCAGGAAAATTGCACAAACTGATTATAAACAACATAAGACAGTCACCAAAATTATTCATTGGAACATCTGTAAAAAATATCATATGGTAGTAATGAAAAAATTGCGGGAATATATAGTTGGGGAAAAGTATATGAAAATGAGCAGGTTAAAAAAATTGTGAGATTTCCAAATAAGACTGATAGAATTCTTGACTAGATATAATTATGATTGAAAAGAAAAAAGTATGTGTAATTGATGTGGCAATACCAGGAGGTGGTAGAATGGAAAACAATTGGAGATTGTAAAGTATGAAGATCTGAAAAATCAAAACTAAAAGATTATGGGATAAACTGCCTATGGTGATCCCAATATTTATTGGTACAATAGGTGTCATGCTAAAAAATCTTGGACAGCAATTTAAAAAATCTACATGGATAAAAATTCCATCTGTCAATTGCAAAAGTCTGTGTTGTTTACAGATTCACATATCCTATGCTGATACATTACAATATCCTAGGTTCTTCAAAAAAGTTGATGCATATAAAGGCCAACGCCTGCTAAATAATTGGCAGCTGTGATTCCACATTGTTGGGAAGAAATAATAAAAATACAGCATAAGATCAATTTAAAATTAGATCTCTATAGCAACATTTACATTGGGAAAAAATATTACCCTAAATGATTAGAAGTGGTTTATGTACATCAAACTGCAAGTGGCATCCAAAAGAAAATTGATGGATTAGACAACCTCACGTTGGTGTCAACTGCTAGCAACCATAATAGATTGATTTTCTCCATGACAATCAGCCTTCTAATCTGACCCTTGAGATCAGGCCTGTCCAATCTGCAATCTCTGACCACATGTGGCCCAGAACAGCTAGTAATGAGGTCCCAAAAGACTGTAAATTTTTAACATTATATAATTACTGTATAATACATTAACCATTTTATATATTTTATGTCAATCAAATCAAATGACAGCCATGCTTTAGTTCTTCTACCAATGTATCCATCACTGCTGGTCATCATTTTCTTATCTCTTTTTTTGCAAGAATTAAAGACTTTTCCAAAGAGCTGGACACATTGCAGAATGTCCATGGAATAGGATAATTTCAACCTGTGTATATGCCTTAAATACTCTGGTTTAATTTGTTGATGCTCCACTTATTTTCCAACACATTGTTGATATATTCAGGATTCTTCTTCAATACCAAAGTACAAAATTTCTCGAAAAACACAGAGACACCCCCCCACCCCCAGAGAAAGTAATAATTAACAAAATCTATAATTGTTCCTGAATGGATAAACTTACATTGGAGTTAAGGGGGCAAAAAAAATCATAATATTATGACACGTGTGAACAATGGCACAAATTACCTCCGGAACCGCCTACTACCGCACGAATCCCAGCGACCAATAAGGTCCCACAGAGTTTGCCTTCTCCGGGTCTCGTTGACTAAACAATATCGTTTGGCGTGCCCCATGGGAAGAGCCTTCTCTGTGGCGGCTCCACCCTCTGGAACCAACTCCCCCCGGAGATTAGAACTGCCCCCACCCTCCCTGTCTTTCGTAAACTACTCAAGACTCATTTATACCGCCAGGCAAGGGGGAGTTGAGATAGCCCTTCCCCCTAGGCCATTACAAGTTATGCATGGTATGTTTGTGTGTATGTTTGGTTTTATAATAGGGGTTTTAGTTGTTTTTTATTATTGGATTGTACATGTTGTTTTTATTATTGTTGTTAGCCGCCCCGAGTCTACGGAGAGGGGCGGCATACAAATCCAATAAATTATTATTATTATTATTATTATTATTATTATTATTATTATTATTATTATTATTATT
This sequence comes from Erythrolamprus reginae, assembly GCF_031021105.1. NCBI lineage: Eukaryota > Metazoa > Chordata > Lepidosauria > Squamata > Dipsadidae > Erythrolamprus > Erythrolamprus reginae. The sequence goes on from NC_091951.1 coordinate 51,016,068, forward strand.
ATTAAATGGATTGAATTAAGGAAAGGAAATAAGAAGATCTTGAGTAACTCTCAAAATTAGTTAAAATATAAATATGCGTATGTAAAAAAGAAGTGTATGGTTACACTAAAGAAATAAGGTTTATGTAAGAGTGCCATGATGACAAATAGATATGAAATATTTTTATGTAACAATGCAGAATTACTAAAAGTATGATTGTAGGTACGTTTTCTGAGAAAAAAAAGTACAAAATTTCCATGGTTATGAAATCTGATCATGGATTCCGTATTGTTGTTTTGTTTCACAAAAGTGATTTCATTGTTTGAACCAGCATGGAGTATTGGTTAAGATGTTGGATTATGATCACTGAGACCCAAATTCAAGTCCATCTTAAGCCATGAAAGTACATTTGGTGATTTTGGCCAGTCACTCTCAACTTAATCTAATGCCTAAGGGAGTTGTTATAAAGAACAACTGAAAATGGGATTACCATATTTTCTGCCCAGATCTACTAGAGCAGGGGTGTCAAACTCAATTTCATTGAGGGCCATATCAGATTGGTGTTTGACCTCAGGAGAACAGGTTGGGGTGGCCAGGGTGGGGCATTGCCAATTTGATGTCACTTATGTTGGGGGTGCCTGTAGTGGCCTGAGGACTCTTCCAGCGAAAACCTACTCCTGAGCTCTGTTTTCAACTGTGATTTATTTTTTATTTATTTTATTTTATTTATTCCATTTTTATGCCGCCCTTCTCCTTAGACTCAGGACGGCTTACAACATGTTAGCAATAGCACTTTTGAACAGAGCCAGCATATTTCCCCCACAATCCGGGTCCTCATTTTACCCACCTCAGAAGGATGGAAGGCTGAGTCAACCTTGAGCTGGTGATGAGATTTGAACCGCTGACCTGCAGATCTACAGTCAGCTTCAGTGGCCTGCAGTACAGCACTCTACCTGCTGCACCACCCCGGCTCTATGATGATGGCCTCCTGCAACCCTTTGCCAGAGAAAATGGAGCTAGGGAGGGTTGTGAGTGAGCCTCCCGAGCTCCGTTTTTGCTGGCACAGCCACCACAGGCAGTCCATCACTATTTCCAGGTAGTAGAAATACTACCATTGGCCAGATCTAAGCACTCGGACATTCAGTTTGATAGCCCTGTGACCAGACGTCCCGCTTTCCTTAGGACGGTCCTTCTTTTTACCAATTTGTCCCGTATCCTGCGGGGTTTTTTAAAAGTCCCGATTTTTTTACATACCAGCCGGCGGCTTGAACAGAAAGATGTAACTTAGTGATATTCCATATCAGGAAGGGTCCTATCTTGCATTATCCAATATTCTCACAAATCACTCGACAGACTTTACCTGTAGGATTTACGAAGTCCCAAGTAAAAAGGTGGCGCCCCTTTTGATTTGTCACTTGTTGTTTGTGTCTTATAATTAATGATTGTAACTATGGTTTATAATCTGTAACTTATCACTTTGTGGTTGTATGTGTGTAAGCACTGGAAACAAATTCCTTGTGTGTCCAATCAGACTTGGCCCCAAAAAAGTTCTATTTGAAAAAATAATCAATTCATTAATATCATCATGCTCCACAAATTAGATATCCAACTATTTGGGGGGAAATAGCCTTTATTATTAGTTGCCCTGAGTTGCCCTGATGGAAAGACGGTGGCATATAAATGTAATAAATAAATAAAATATTAATATATTAATAAGAAATAATATTAATATAGGATTAAGAATAGTATAGCAATAGCATTCAGTCTTATATACTGCTCCATAGTGTTTTGCAGCATTCTCTGCAAGAATCTGGTGGTTTGCAACATAAGCATTATTTGCATATTGCCCCCAAATGTCTGGGACCACATTTTACCCTCTTGGAAGGATGGCAGGCTGAGTCAACCTTGACTCAGGAACGAACTCCAGGCTGTGGGCAGGGTTTGCCTGCAATACTGCATTCTAACCACCACATTCTAACCACCGGTTGTTTACACTTATTGTTTGGCTCACCTTTCAATTCAGTACAGTAGAGCAACTTTGAAATATTGCCCTACTAGTTCATCTAGCCCCAAACCAGAAATCTTTGGAGTATAAGCTAGGATGGACAAATCTGCCACTTAGAATAGATCATTTGCCTTACATTGGACACCTGCTTTTGCCTCCCTGGTGATTTCAGAGGGCAGCCAAGATTTTAATCTGTTTTAACCTCCTGCTATGGTGATGCACTTTAAGATGACCCACTTGTTTTCATGTCTCTCTGCTGCTGCTGTTTTAATTATTTAACTCATCTATCATGTTTGTTTTAATTGAGTACTTGCATTTTTAACACGCATGTGCAAAATCTGGTCTAGACGTATCGAGAAAGAAATGCTAGGTAGACAGAAAAATGAGTGCATGCTCATGGCAAACCTGTCCAAACAATACAGGCTAAGCCGGCATGCTGTGCCAGGCAATTTGTCTTTCTTGCTGTATATTATTTTCTCACCTCATACTGTCAAACAGGTAGTACACTTTTGTGCCAGGGCTAAATGTTTCTAAGATAACAGGTGACCCTCCCAAGGCAATGGCATTGAACCTCCCTTGGTGGCCCAGTGTTCCAGCTGACTATGTCCTTTGTTCAGAGGTCTTATATGCCATCAGTTTTTGCTTTGTTAGCAAAAACTTCAGAAGAGAAGGATTTAGGGGTAGTGAAGGATTTAGGGGTAGGGAAAGCAAGTAGGATGCTTGGCTGCATAGCTAGAGATATAACAAGCAGGAAGAGGGAGATTATGATCCAGCTATATAGAGTGCTGGTGAGACCACATTTGGAATACTGTGTTCAGTTCTGGAGACCTCACCTACAAAAAGATATTGACAAAATTGAACGGGTCCAAAGACGGGCTACAAGAATGGTGGAAGGTCTTAAGCATAAAAGCCTCAATGAACTCAATCTGTATAGTCTGGAGGACAGAAGGAAAAGGGGGGACATGATCGAAACATTTAAACATGTTAAAGGGTTAAATAAGGTTCAGGAGGGAAGTGTTTTTAATAGGAAAGTGAACACAAGAACAAGGGGACACAATCTGAAGTTAGTTGGGGGAAAGATCAAAAGCAACATGAGAAAATATTATTTTACTAAAAGAGTAGTAGATCATTGGAAGAAACCTCCAGCAGACGTGGTTGATAAATCCACAGTAACTGAATTTAAACATGCCTGGGATAAACATATATCCATCCTAAGATAAAATACAGGAAATAGTATAAGGGCAGACTAGATGGACCATGAGGTCTTTTTCTGCCATCAGTCTTCTATGTTTCTATGTTTCTATCTTAGAATCTGTAAACCATTCTAAGTTTCAGAGGCCAATGACTAAAGGTTCAAATATGGGTTACTAATATACGTTTTAAAATAATTCAGCTTATGGGACACCGGTAAAGATCGCAAGAATATACCAAAACAGAAACTTTCAATTCGGTACTGGTTTTTAAAATAACAGTTACAGTCAGTGGAGGGCTACCAAAATGTTTACTACCACACTGTGGGTGTGGTTTATGCATTTTCTTTCAACATCTTTCAGTGCAAATTGGGTGCTCTGGGGTGGAGCTCCATTTTCCCCACCCCACTGGGTTCTTCCCCGTCCGGGCAGTAGCCCACCCCTGGTTACAGTTCTTGGTTTTCCTTTTGGATAGAAGAGGAAAACAATGTGTGTTTGATATCCAGACTGCCTGGTTACAATAAGGCCCTCCATTCAGGTGGGAAAATGGAGACCGCTGATTGGCCGAGCCATCTGACAGCTCCCTATAAAAGGGTTAGCTGTCAGACGGACTCAGTGCTGGATCTTGTACAGAGTCTAAATAAAGAGCTGTTTGTCTTGAACCCTATCTCAAGCCTCTTCAATCACCAGACTCAACAATGTGCATCTTGATTATTTTATCTCTAGAAAATTACCTAATTATTAATATTTTTTGCAAAGTGGCCCTCTTGTGCTAATCAGCATGCATCTACAAATTTTATTCAATGGAGTTACCCTGCGGTAAGTTCATAAATTAATAAATAAAATGAGGTTGTAAGGCAGTAATAAAGCATGGAACAGAAAATACCATACACCATAGGAAAATACACCTACACACCATAGGAAAAGATGCAGACAAGGATAAGTCACATTCAAAAAGTAATTTCCATAAGTCCATAATCAAGACAAAAGGAATTGAGACAATAGAAAACCGCTGTTGAGCTGGAATAGTCTGCCCTCTTAATTCATCAGAGAACTTTAAAAAAAAACACCCATGATATTAAAACAGTTATTTTTGCACCTGTAGTGGTTGTTTAGTAGCATTATGTTTTCAAATAAGATACAAATCTCTTGGAGATGAATTATAACAATTACCACCCATCAAGGGCTTACCCTATTTGCATAGTAATGAGTCATTCCCCTTCCTGGTTCTTACAGCAGAAAATAATCCAGGCAGAAATGTTCACACTGCCCACGCCTCTTCTAGCACTTATTTTTTTTGCCATTGGTAATTGATTCTTACCAAGTGACAGGATTGAATGTTTGCATGTCAAGCCAAGGATTTCTACGGAAGCTATGGTTGTTTCTAAAACAGAATTCGTCATAGAATTCTTTATTGGCCAAGTGTGATTGGACACACAAGGAATTTGTCTTTGGTGCATATGCTCTCAGTGTACATAAAAGAAAAAATATATTTGACAAGAATCATGTGGTACAACACTTAATGATTGCCATAGGCTGTAAATAAGCAATCAGGAAACAATATTAATATAAATTGTAAGGATGTAAACAACAAGTTACAGTCATACAGTCATAAGTGGGAAGGGATAGGTGATAGGAACAATGAGAAGACTAATTGTAATAGTAATGCAGCCTTATTGAATAGTTTGACAGTGGTGAGGGAATTATTTGTTTAGCAGAGAGATGGCGTTTGGGAGAAAAAACTGTTCTTGTGTCTAGTTGACTTGGTGTGTAGTGCTCTATAGCATTGTTTTGAGGGTAGGTATTGAAACAATTTATGTCCAGGATGCAAGGTGTCAGTAAATATTTTCACAGTCCTCTTTTTGACTCGTGCAGTATACAGGTCCTCAATGGAAGGCAGGTTGGCAGTAATTGTTTTTCTGCAGTTTTGATTATCCTCTGAGGTCTGTGTCAGTCTTGCTGGGTTGCAGAACCAAACCAGACAGTTATAGTGGTGCAGATGACAGACTCAATAATTCCTCTGCAGTACTGTATCAGCAGCTCCTTGGCAGTTTGATCTTCCTGAGTTGGCGCAAAAATAATATTCTTTGTTGTGCTCTTTTTGATGTTAGGTGACCATTTTAGGTCTTGAGATATGAGAGAACCTAAAAATTTGAATGTCCCTACTGTTGATATGGTGTTGTCTTGTATTGTAAGAGATGGTAGAATGGGAGTGTTTCTCCTAAAGTCTACCACAATTTCTATGGTTTTGAGTGTGTTCAGTTCTAGATTGTTCTTATAGCACCACGAGGCTAGTTGTTCAATCTCCCCTCTGTATGCAGTTTCACCATTGACTCAAATGAGACCAACCAGTGTTGTATCATCTGCAAACTTCAGTAGTTTAACTGATGGATTGTTTGAGATGCAGTCATTGGTATATACCAATGGTATATACTTCTCTAGAGAGAAGAGAAGGGGAGAGAGTACACAGCCTTTTTTTGGGGGGGGGGGGGCTGTGCTGATTGTACAGGTATCTGATGTGATTTTTCCTAGCTTCACCTGCTGCTTCCTGTCTGTTAGGAAGCTGGTGATACACTTAGAAGTGTGTTCATGTACTGCTAGCTGATTTAGTTTAGTTAGAAGAATGTTCAGTATGATGATATTGAATGCTGAAATAAAGTATATAAAGAGGGCCCTTGCGTAGGTCTTTGGAGATTCAAGATGTTGTAGGGTGTAGTACGGAGCCATATTAACAACATCATTTATCTATCATTTTGCTCGGTATGCAAATTGTGGGGAGTCTAAAAGTGGATCCGTGATGGTTTAAAAGTGGAGGATCACTAGATTTTCCAAGATTTTCATAGCTACAGATGTTAGAGCAACTGATCTGTAGTCATTCAGTTCCTCGATGGAGGGCTTCTTTGGCACTGAGATGATAGTTGAGCATTTGAAGCAAGAAGAACATGGCATATCTCTAGTGATTTGTTGAAGATTTGGGTGAAGATGGGATCCAATTGGTCAGCACAGACTTTTATGCAAGAAGGAGTTATCTTGTCTGGTCCGGGTGCTTTTCCTGGCTTCTGTCTGTGAAATAGATCTTGCACTTCCTTTTCTGTGTCACCGGGGGTTGTAAATCAGGTGTACAACATCTCCGCTGACTGCCAAACTTAAAACATCATCATTGTTGCTGTTTATATTGCTATTTATTGTATTTCCTGCTATCTGGTAATTAACATTCATTACATTTAATTAGATAGATGGCAGCCAGGTGCATCCTGAAGGTTTGCCACCAGCCTACAAAATTAGCTTTTTTAAAAAAAAAAAAGTATGAAAATTTTCTAGATAGATATGATATATTCTTCATCTTTCAAATGTGTAAACATGACATCTGGTTGCCTGAGCAACTGTCTTGTCCCAATAGTATTGGTCCACCTTGCTAATTGCAATAGAAGAGGCATCCTGTAGAAGTGATGTGCCGGTGCCTGTTAGGGTCTGGATGGGTGTCAACAGGCTCAAAGTCAACCCCGATAAGATGGAGAGGCTGTGAGTTTTGCCTCCCAAGGACAATTCCATCTGTCCGTCCATTACCCTGGGGTGGGGGGAATTATTGACCCCCTCAGAGAGGGTCCGCAACTTGGGTGTCCTCCTCGATCCACAGCTAACATTAGTGCACTATCTTTCGGCTGTGGCGAGGAGGGCGTTTGCCCAGGTTCGCCTGGTGCACCAGTTGCGGCCCTATTTGGATCGGGAGTCACTGCTCACAGTCACTCATGCCCTCATCACCTCGAGGTTCAACTACTGCAATGCTCTCTACATGGGGCTATCTTTGAAAAGTGTTCGGAAACTTCAGATCGTGCAGAATGCAGCCGCGAAAGCAATCATGGACTTACCTAGATATGCCCATGCCTCATCAACACTCCGCGGCCTGCATTGTCTGCCAATCAGTTTCTGGTCACAATTCAAAGTGTTGGTTATGACTATAAAGCCCTACATGGCACCAGAACAGAATACCTTCAGGACCGCCTTCTGCCGCACAAATCCCAGTGACCGATTAGGCCCCAAAGAGTTGGCCTTCTCTGGGTCCCGTTGACTAAGCAATGCCATGTGGCAGGACCCAGGGGAAAAGCCTTCTCTGTGGCAGCCCCGGCCCTCTGGAATTAACTCCCCTCCTTGCCTTTCGTAAGCTCCTGAAAACCCACCTATGTTGCCAAGCATGGGGAAATTGATATACCCCTTAGCTATTATGGTTTGTGTATGGTTTGTTTGGGTTGTGTGATTGCTTTTATTATAAGGGTTTTTAAAACTGTATTTTTAACATTGGATTTGTATACTGTGTATTGTTTGTTGTGAGCCACTCCGAGTCTTTGGAGAGGGGCAGCATACAAATCTAATAAATAATGATAATGATCATTACCATTACCATTACCATTCACATTACCATTACCATTACCATTACCATTACCATTATCATAATTATCATTATCATTATTATCAGCAGCAGCAGCAGCCAAGGAATTTCAGCTAGCATGACCTAGGACAGTGACGTTTTTTCCCTCAGGTGTTGAAAGAGCGTGCGTGCGCACTATCATGCATGCGCAAGTGCCTATGCCCATAATTCAATGCCCGGGGAGGGCAAACATGGAGGATGGAAACAGCCTGTTTCCCAATTTCTGGTAGGCCCAGTAGGCTCGTGTTTTGCTCTCCTCAGGCTCCAAAGGTTTCCCTGGAGCAGGAGTAGGATAAAAACGCCCTCCCCCATCCTCCTGCAGGTTCTCTGAAAGCCAAAAATACCTTCCCAGAGCCCCAAATCAGCTGGCTGGCACACACATGCCTGTTGGAGCTGAGCAAGGGCAATGGCTCGTGCACCAGCAGATCTGGCTCGGCCTGTCACCTGTGCCACCCGTACCACAGGTTCGCCATCACTGACCTAGGAGAGGAGCATTCTGTGCTGTACTCCCCATCCTTTGGAAAATTCTGGAAGGGCCTCAAAATCTGGCTTGGGAATCCAGTAAGGACATGCTACACTGAAGATGGGTAGTAGAGTGTGAGATAAAAGCCCATGACATGCCATCCGTGTTCTTGATTTTTGTTATTTAATTGTTGTTAATTATATTTATGCTTTTAGAGCATTGTATGCTGCCCAGAGTCCCTTTGAATATTGAGCAGCGCATCACATGGATGTAATAAATAAATACATTTAATTAATCAATGTGTTTTTTTATCCATGGGCTGTCAGACTTCTGAATGAAAAATAACTTTATAACACCATAGTATGATTGACTTGTGGGGCTGGTGCGATGTGAAATACGTTCAATATGGTGCAATAGGATAGGACTGGGTGTTTGTTTGTTAGTAGGATTCACTGGGGTAGAGATTTTTCTGTCTTTCACTGTGAGCTCAGCGGTTAAATCTACTTACCTTCCCAAGCGTGTGATTTGCGTCACACACTTTCACACTCTGCACATGCACAGAAGCAGAGGTGGGTTACTGCCCGGCTTGGGGGGGGGGAACGCACTGGGGTAGTGGAGATGGACTTCCACCCCAGAGCACCCAATTTGCACTGAAATGTGTTGAAAGAAAATGCAGGGCGTCCTGCATAAGCCACACCCACAGTGTGGTAGTAAAATTTTTGGTAGCCCTTCACTGCACAGAAGGCTTTGTGCATGCGCAGAGGGTTAAAAAATAAAATGGTGGCATCCAGGCAGGTGGGGCGGAGCCTCATGCTGCCACCACTACCAATTCTCCAAATAACCGGCGGCCGCCAATACCAGTAGCATTTCACTCCATTGTGAGTTGTATTGTGTTGGGGAGGGGAGTTTCAATGATGGGCAGCAGCCGGTGCTCTGTCCCAGTAGGAAATTACGGAATGTGTACAACAGCTGCGTGTCCCCAACGTGTGTACATGTGCCACTGCATGAGGGGCAGCATACAAATCTAAATAATAATAATAATAATAATAATAATAATAATAATAATAATAATAACAACAACAACAACAACAACAACAACAACTTTGGCTTCTGCACATGCGCAGCAAGTTAAACCTTGCATGAAGATGCTCGCCCGAGCGAGATTTCAGCAATGTTTACCTATTTTTTGTTTCTGTGCATGCGCGGAAGCTAAAATATTGGTGAAAATCACCAAAATCTCTTTCGTGCGCACATCCTCACATGAGATTTTACCTGATGCGTATGTGCAGAAGCCAAATCTCGCACTGATGGTCTCACGTATGCCCACTGGGTGTGCGCGCGCCCGTGATGGCCTCGGAGGGCACACCAATAGCACCAAAGGTGAGCGGTCTTTCACTGTGGGTTGTGTGTGCATGAAGGAAGGCTCAGTCAATCTCATTGTACACATGTTGTACTCTGAATCTTAGTTTGTTTTTGCTGTACCTGCAGATCATCAGAATACAGTGGTACCTCTACTTAAGAATGCCTCTACTTAAGAACTTTTCTAGATAAGAAGCGGGTGTTCAAGATTTTTTTTGCCTCAACTTAAGAACCATTTTCTACTTAAGAACTCAAGCCAGGAAAAATCTCACAGGAAATTTGAAAGCAGCACGAAGGCCCAGCCAATTTCCTGCCATTCCCCCTTTAATCCCGGCCATCTGGGCTGCCAGAGGAGCCTTTTGGTGGTGCTTAAGGAGGCTTTGGCAGTCCAGAGCAAACAAAGCATTTTCCTTTCTCCGGGCGCTTGGAGAGGGTATAAACCTCTGCCAGCACCCAGAGAAATGAAAAACTCCCTTCGCTCTGAGCAGCCAAGGAGTCACCACAACCAAGGAAAGACACCGGCTACAAAGCGAGTGAGCGAGAGGAGAGGGGAGGCCTTCAGCATGGGAAGGAAGAAGCAGCAGGTAGCAGCAGCAGCCGCCAGTGTATGGGAGGCAGTGTATGGGAGGCAGCCTCGCGCTGGGTGCATGGGAGGCGCATGCTCCTCCTCACTGCCTTAGAGTCCCTCTTTTTTTTTTTAAGCTTAAAGTTTTGGATTTTTTTGATTCACCTCACCTTCTTCCTTCGGCAGCGACTCTTCTCCTCTTCTTCCTCTTCCTCCTCCCTCCCAAATTCCGAGCATTTATTTCTTTCCTAATGGGTTTGCACGCATTATTTGCTTTTACATTGATTCCTATGGGAAAAATTGCTTCTACTTAAGAACATTTCTACTTAAGAATCTGGTCATGGAACAAATTAAGTTCTGAAGTAGAGGTACCACTGTACTTGCTTCCTTGTCCCTGTTTGTGTGTCAGTCAAAGAGTATATAGATCCTAAACAGCCTCTTCCTTTGTACACCATCTTTGCCAGACTCTCCTAGAAAGACAAAAGTGTCCTGTATGCAAGAAGGAAGGAAAAAGAAGATAAAAGAAAAAAGAATAATTCATTTGAATTTTCACCAGCTGCTATCTTCAGCAGGCAGCACCTATGGAAATTTTCCTGATAAGAATAATTCATATGTAAGTTGAAATTACTTTTATTACATTGAAAAAGAAGATTAGTCCAATGTCAAGAAGTTGAATTATATTTTTATTACTAAAGATATATGGACAAGCTAAGCTAAATTCTGAATATCTATTAGTCCAATCTTGAATAAATACTAAGAAGTACATATTTTTTCAGCAATATCGTTTTTTTAAAAAAACAACAAAACCCTGCAAATCATTTATAATAGCTAAATTATCTCATGCTGTACAATCATAAAAACATTAATGCAAATGAGAGTTCAAGGTTCCTGTCCATCAATTCCCGATCCCCCCTAAATGCTACTGCAAAACAAAGAAATATCTCCATTTTAGGAACAAAAATAAGGCATTAGCAAATTTTAATTTTAATCTGAATTCATTCCAACGTAATTTTACTTTCTAAAGATTATCCTGAAATGGAAACACATCAGTAGACATGGTCTAAACGTGTTCCATGCAGAATTTCTATACAAAACCTGCTACTCTGGTACACATAGTCCTTGACATATGAGCCTACCTATTACAGTCATGTCATAACTTTTGCTTTATGGTTATTTTTATGACTTTTCCAGCAGTTGTGATGCAAGTGCCATGGTCATTAATCAATGTTTCACTATGGGTGTGGTTTTGCCGAAAATTGAAAATGCTGGTTTTCTGCAAAGAAAATGCAGTCACAGGACACACTGCAAACAGCCCTAAATTCAGCTGTATATATGAGGCCCAAAGTTCTTTCACTATTGAATTTTTTAATCTGGGCTATAATTCCCCCTTTTAAAAAAGCTGTTGTCATTCAAGGTCTTCCTGTTCTTAAAAGTTACTAAGAACGAGAAGTGTTACACTATGAGAACTGAATAGGTGTTATTTTATGTTTGTGCTGAAAAATCAAATGAAGCCCTCCCTGCCATCTTTTTGAAGAAAGCATCAAATGCATTCCCAACTCAACTTTTGCATCTAATCATGCCTTAACAATAATTACTGCAATCGGGAAGCCCATTTGTTGTGGTTGGCTCTGGCCCAGCTCCTGCCCCAAGGAATGTGGAGGTGGAGGTGGGGGAAACATCCACATGCCACAGGTCTGTTTTGCTCCCGATAGAATCTCCTGACGAAGGCTCCTCTGATGAAAAAAGCGTGAGTAGCAAGGAAGGGGGGAGTTTTGCAGACAGCCCAGGAGGAGATCAATCATCCTTATCATCCCTGGATTCTGAACAAGAACATATGACAGATCCACGCATGCGTAGAGTGATGCATAGGAGAGAACAACTGAAGGATTATTACAGGAGATAAGTGAGGCCACCTGTGGTTGTGTGTGGCTGCTGTAATTAGTGCTACAGATAAAAAGAACAGCGTGCTGGTTTAGCCTTGTGGAAGTTTATCTGATTCATAGTTTGTCAAGATCGTGGTTTTGCTGTTTCCCTGTTCAAGACTGTGTGTGGACTTTCTGGACTTTGGACTCAATTTCAGTTACTGGGTGAGAAATTGGATTGCATTTAACCTGTGCCTTGTGTGTACCAGAAAATCCATTTGACATTTAAAAAGGGAGTTTTTTCTGCTTTTCTGTTGATCAAGCCTTTTGGTTTTTAAAAGAAAAAAAAACTATGATTAAAAAAAGAAAATTCTATGGAAGGAAGAAGTACATTAAGGCAATATAACTATACAAAGCAACAAAGAAGACATGTAGATAAATGAAATATATCCTGAGATAACAAAAAAGAATACAGAAAGGCTGAATAAATATATTTTGGAAAATATATTGGTGAAGGGAGGGGAAATATATTGGTGAAGACCAACTAGATCAAGAAGAAGGAGAAGAGCACTGCCTTGTAAAGAAGGCATGTAAACGTGAATGCTTTTTCTTCTGGCTATGTAGAAAGCCCAAAGTTGAGATAAATATTAATGAAGCTTTGGGAATATCAAGCAGCAGCATTAATAAGGAACAGGTAAAAGAATATTTAGATGATTTAAATATTTATGACGCTCACATTCTCTGAAAGTTGCTACTTGACTATGTACAACTCAGCTACTCATATTTCAAACCTCTTGTGACAAAATTAAGATCTTTGAGCTGTTTAAAAAAACCCGTTGTTTTTTTTACAGTTCAACCTCCAGCTACATCTATTTACTTCTACTGGAGCTGTGTACCTGTTTTCAAATATACAGATTATTTTATGTGAGTTGCTTTAATTCTGGCTTCTGGTCACGCAGCCAGTAAAAACTTTTCATAGTCTGTGTTTGATGCGTTATAATGGATGGAGCGGCCGCATACTTTTTGATAAAGTTGCGTAGGAATCAGGAACATCTTCAAGGGAAGAAAATTCACAAGGGAAGAAAATTCACAACCACAATGACATGCTTCCCTTCCTGGATATCCTCATCAGCAGATGAAGCAACGGCAAATTAGAAATGCAAGTCGATGGAAAAAAACCCACGCTAACTGAGGGCTACTTTATCAAAGTAACAACCCAACCTCCCACAAGAGGAGCTATGTAACAACATTATTCAGAGGAGCACAAAGGCATCGCAGCAGTCCAGGACACCAAAAAAAAAAGTAAACAGACCACCTACCGTGTTTTCCCGAAAATAAGACACTGTCTTATATTAATTTTGGCTCCAAAAGTTGTGCTACGTCTTATTTTGGGGGGGTGCCTTATATTTCTCAAATAAGACAAATTCACAGGCAGAAAAGCTGACACCCCCAAAGAAAGTGTACAATACGGTACACTGATTACGGTACGGTACCTGTCAGTATGGCACCCACACACACAAAGGACGGCACTTATATGGTACAACAGTATACCCCCGCTATTGCAGTGTCTGGCCACCAGAGGAACTAGTCTACTACACACTGTATTGGAGACTGTAATGGCAGTGAGACAGCAGCAGACTGTGTCTGCTGTACTGGACGGTACAAAGCGATGGAAGGGGCCAGCAGGGGACGCCACATTATTACGGTACCGCTATGAACAACTTTGAATGGTACCGTATGTTTTTCTACCGTACCGTATGTAAACTTGACTGTGTCTTATTTTTTGGGGGGGCCTTATATTAGCAAATTCTGCAAAACCTCTGACATGCCTTACTTTCGGGATACGTCTTATTTTCGGGAAAACAGGGTATACATTTTCCAATAAAATAGATACCCATGCAAATTTATCAAAAAAAATAAATCCTGACCACTCAACCCAAGTTATAAAAAGACTACCACCAACAGACATAAAAAATCTCAGAAACATCCAACTGATCATTGCAATCACATGTCATTATCATAGTATAGAAAACAAAGCCCTTCAAAACATTTTAAGTAATTCAAGACACAGTAGCTGAAGAAGAAAAAACAGGAGTCAACATACAGTGAAAGTAACAGCCACCATATAGGATAGAAAGGCAAAATATTAGTAGAACACATCTAAGAACACCAACTAATCAGAAGACACAGTGAAAACTAAAATCCTACAACTCAGGGACAGACTCAATAATGAGCCGAGGTGGCACAGTGGGTAGAGTGGAGTACTGCAGGCCACTAAAGCTGACTGCTAGATCTACAGGTCAGCGGTTCAAATCTCATGTCAACGCTCAAGGTTGACTCAACCTTCCATCCTTCCAAGGTGGGTAAAATGAGGACCCGGATTGTGGGGGCACTAAGCTGGTCTGTTAAAAAGTGCTATTGCTAACATGTTGTAAGCCACCCTAGGTTAAGGAAAAGGGCATCCTAAAAGAAAATCAAATAAATAAATCATAGTAATAGAAAAATAAAACAAGCCATATTTATATACTACTCAACAGAGACAGTAGAAAAAAAATTATGAAGGAAACAAAAAGATCAAGACACATCTTCTCTGGCACCCAAAACCCAGATAATCAAGGATTAACACTAGACAAAACTAAGCAGAAACCAATGCCCCAATGAAGGAACAATCAAAGAGAAAACGACGCCTGCACCAAAACCTAGCAGGTCAAGCTATGCATAAACAGGGAGTAAACCACACACTCACTCACAGTGACAATGTTTCTTAATTGGGTAATGAAACATCTGCAAACAAACAGACACAAAGACTCTAGAATCCAGACCTGAACTAAATATACTGCTCAAAAAAATAAAGGGAACACTCAAATAACACATCCTAGATCTGAATGAATGAAATATTCTCATTGAATACTTCGTTCTGTACAAAGTTGAATGTGCACAACAGCATGTGAAATTGATTGTCAATCAGTGTTACTTCCTAAGTGGACAGTTTGATTTCACAGAAGTTTGATTTACTTGGAGTTATATAGTGTTGTTTAAGTATTCCCTTTATTTTTTGAGCAGTGTATTATTTTTTATTTATTTATTTATTATTTATTCATTTGTCCAATACACAATACATATAGGAGAGAATAGACATGAAGTAATATATATATATAAAGATAATATGTAAAAATAGAGGAGAAGATATATGAAAGGAAGAAAATATATATGATATATGAGATAAAGGAAAATGTATACTGTATATCTGCTTCTATTGGAGTTTTGTTTTGTTTTTTTCAAATAAATTGATTATCTTATGTGGTTTTCTCTGATCCTGACTTCTAAATTGAATTGAACTGCTACCCCAAGTCAGTCTAGAATCAGGCAACACTTGAACTGAATTAACTCAACCAATCAATCAATAAAGTGTAAATGTAACGAACTGGCATTGATGTAGCTTTTGCTCCAGTGAAATTCAGGTGTGGGGTCATTCCACCCCCTGTCCTAAGGACAGCCTCAGTCCCAAAGACATGGTCATGTTTGTTGATCTCCTTTTCGTGATCTTTTTGCTTGTGCCTTGGTGCTTTCAGAGGGAAAGGAAGTGCCTATTTTCTTTGTCCTCAAGTGTATCTTGGTACCTTCAATAGTGGTATTTAGTCTTCAGTTTAAGGAACACAACTTTTCATTACTGGCAATTTACAGCAACATCAGAAGACCCTGCAGCCACCATTTTGCCTCCTATCTCTTGATACTACTTACCTTGTATCATCCACAGGCCCTAATTTATGCCACCTTCTCCTGTTACGTCTTCCACTGCAAAACACCCACCAGCTACAATATGCAGAGGACAGCAAAGAAAGACAGGATAGTGCATCATTGTGCCGGCCATTCTATCAGTTCATGCAGCAAGGACTGAATTTCATTAAGGATCATACTATAGCAAAGCTCTCGGAGTGGTTTTTCAATTACAGACCTCCCAGATATTAAGACCTGGCCCTTTTATTTATTTTGCCAACATCCTCGATGTTTTGTGACATTTGCCTGAGGAAACGTTGCAGACAACTTGAAAAGTTGCCTGATCTTTTTTGCCTTGTACCCAATGAAGATCAGCCTCAGTGTTGTGTCCAGAGGACAGTTAGGCCTTGTACCCGCCCCATATTCCTTGGGCGGGAAAATACTACAATGTGATTGGTTGGCTCAGCCTGGCAGCCCGGCATATATATAGCTGCCAGGCACGGCCATGTTGTCTTTGTTTAGTTCTGTAACCGTTACTCCTCGTTAATAAACAACCGTTGCTTACCTCAAGAGTGCAGTCCTTCATTCCAGCAAGGATTTAACATCTGACGACGAGGAAACAAAAGGTAACCACTCAGTATACTACGCACAGAATCACAGAGTAGGTTAATTCTAGTAAACCTCTGCTGAGTCTTCCTGAGCCTCGGTGGTGCAGTGGTTAGAGTACATACTGCAAACAACTTCTGCTGAACACCGGCTGCTAGCAGTTTGGCAGATCGAATCTCAACAGGATCAAGGTTGACTCAGCCTTCCATCCTTTCAAGGTTGGTAAAATGGGAACCCAGGTTGTTGGGAGCAATATGCTTACCCTCTGTAAACCACTTACAGAAGGCTGTAAAGCACTGTAAAGAGGTACATATACTGTAAGTCTAAATGCTATTTTTGATTAAGTACAAGGATTTGTGGGAAAGTGATTTGGTTCAAACATCATATCAGGCCTGAGAGGTTAACACTAAGCCATAAACCAGATTTTATCATTACAATATAGATTATTGCATTGTTCACATAATAGATTAAGCCAAAATTGAATACATTGTAGCCTGACATCGTTTATAAACCCAGTAACTGGATTCCTTCCATCATAAGCTTTTATATATCACACTGATAAATTTACCACTGCATCCATGATTACATATATTAAGTAAACATAATAGAATTATCCTGCTTTTATAACTTGTAATTTTAAAAGTAGCTGGTGTTGACAAAACCCTAGATTAAACTGGCAAGATTCTTTCAAATGAGCATTTTACTACCGAGAGATTATAATCATTCAATTGTAAGATGCAAGTCTTCCATAACGTCAGTTTCTTCAAAACACAAAATAAGCACAGATTTTTTAAAAAAAATGAAACACAACAAAAACTATATTGTAAGCAACCAAAGTAGTCAAACAACAATAGTGTGAAATTAAAGAGCAATTTCCACATCATGAATAATAATATGTTCAATTTTTATACAAATAAAGTAAGAAACAGGAAACCATGAATAATGAGATACTGGCTGATAGGTGTAAAAATTGGCTATTAAAACCTGTAGTATTGAATCCAACATTTGCACATTATATTTATATATGATATGTTCAGAAATTCATTTCATAGTGATAATGAATCTGTATGTAATTAACATCCTATCACTCAGTTCAAAATAGTGTTAGAAAAGCATTCTAAAGATACTGGTGCAAAGGAAGAGGGGGGGAAAGAAAAACGATCTGGAATTATTTATCTATTCTAAGGCAAGTATTTATCTGTTTTTAGAGTATTAATCTTCGGGGCTCTCAAGAAAGCCTTCCCTTTGACACTAATTGCTCCTTCTTACCTGAATATCCTGTTGTGAATCCTCTGCTGGGAGCACACATTATACTAACCCATCGTGTGCTATACGTTTTATTTGTTTTGCCTTAGCATACTGCATTAATCCAGAACTGTGGTTTGTTTTTTTTAAAAGTCCATAGTTTTGATAATGTGTAAATTCATCTGATTGTAGTTTATTTTATAATTCATTGTTTTAAAAGACAGCTGTCAGGTGCTAACAACCCAACCCAACTGTCTGATTGTTCTCTGCCTATAATACAGGAATCTTCTCAGACTGACAGCTTTTGCCTGGGAAAGACCAAATAAGACACAAAGGCACTGGGGATGGAATGGTCAAGGGTTCTCTTTGTGAATCCAGGCAAATTGCCCAGTTGCGCCCTCCTTTCAACTGGGAGAGGTGAATTACCATTCAACTCCTATTGAATGGTGTTGTACATACTCCTGATCAGTTGGAGGATGATGAAGATATTGAGGACTCGGATTCAGATAGTGTTTATGAAGTAGTGGCGGGCCCGGGGTTACAGGTAGTAGAACAGGTGGGATGCCACCCACAGGATGGGGCTATGAGTTCAGGATCTAGTGTGGGAGAATCAGACGCTCGCTGGGTTAACCCTACATTCAGAAGGGTCCAGAAACGTAGAGAGCAGAGGTCTGGAAGAAGATATTAAGGAGAGGAATGGGTTAAAAATTGTAGTGATGTATTTGGCACATCACGGGGTCAGTGGAGAAGAAGGGTGGAGTTTAAAGTAAGCCAAAGTATTTTGTATTGCATTCAGTCATTGTTGCTGTTTTTTCAAAGTTATGTGGTTAGGAAAATGAAGCTTGTTTAAGTGAAGCAGGAAGAAGAATGTGAGAAATGCGGCTAAGAGAGAGATAACGGAACGATTGATGTCTGGAATGTGTTGAAGTACAGGAGAGCAGAGAAATAAACGGAGTTGCTTTATTCATGAAATTATACATTTAATAAGAGTTATTTATAATTACTAAATTTCTACCAGAAACCAGAACAAATGGTAATTCCAAAAATTATACAGTAAAGATCTGGAGGGTCTACAGATTTTTGGTTTAATGGGAAACATATAGCTTAGCATAGTGGGTAAGTCCAGTACATTGTGGTTTATTTAATAATCAATGATTAGAACATAGAACATTGAATCATAGGATTAGAAAAGACCTTAGACGTCTTCTAGTTCAACCCCCTGCTTGAGGCAGGAGACCTTATACCATCCTTGTCAAATGATTGTCCAGCCTATTTCTGAATACCTCTAGTGATGGAACAAACACAACTCCACGGGTCAAGCTATTCTATTGATTAATTGTTCTCACTGTCTGAAAATGTCTCCTTACTTCTAGGTCTCTTTAAGAAGCTTCCACCCATTACTTTTTGTTCAGCCTTGATTGATGTGCTGTTTGAATCAGCTCCATAAAAGATGGGTGATTGCATTAGGCCAGTGATGGCAAACCTTTTTTTGCCCGAGTGTCAAAAGTGTGAGTGCCCACACCCATATTTCAATGCCTGGGGAGGGTGAAAATTGCCTCCCTTGCCCCCCCGGAGGCCCTGTGGAGGCCAGAAACAGCCCGTTTCCTAACTTCTGGTGGACCCGGTAGGCCTGTTTTTCACCCAAGGAAGCCTCTGGAGCCTGGGGAGGGTGAAAATGCTGTCCCCCATCCCCCAGGAGCCCCCCCTTCAGAAGCCAAAAATATCCTCCCAGAGTCTCTGTGTGAGCCAAAAATCAGC
Organism: Erythrolamprus reginae; assembly: GCF_031021105.1. Classification (NCBI taxonomy): domain Eukaryota; kingdom Metazoa; phylum Chordata; class Lepidosauria; order Squamata; family Dipsadidae; genus Erythrolamprus; species Erythrolamprus reginae. The sequence continues at coordinate 51,035,243 of NC_091951.1, forward strand.
GGGCTGTCAAGCACATGCATGCTGGAACTGAGCTAAGGCAACGGCTCGCATGCCAGCAGATATGGCTCCGTGTGCCACTTGTGACACCCGTGCCATAGGTTCACCATCACTGCATTAGCTTAATAAGAACATTTATTTATTTTATTTATTTATTTGGTCCAATACATAATACACATTGAAGAGAAAGATATGTAATAATATAAGTAAAGAAAAGAATAGAAGAAAAGATATAAAAGTATAGGTGAACATATTTGAAAGGAGGAAAAGATAAATGAGATAAGGAGAGACAATTGGCCAGGGGACGGAAGGCACACTGGTGCACTTATGCACGCCCCTTACTGACCTCTAAGGAACCTGGAGAGGTCAATCGTGGATAGTCTAAGGGAAAACTGTTTGGGGTTAGGGGTTGACACTACTGAGTCAGGTAATGAGTTTCACTCTTCGACAACTCGGTTGCTGAAGTCATATTTTTTACAGTCAAGTTTGGAGCGGTTAATATTAAGTTTGAATCTGTTGCGTGCTCTTGTGTTGTGATTGAAGCTGAAATAGTCATTGACAGGTAGAACGTTGCAGCATATGATCTTGTGGGCAATATTTAGATCGTGTTTTAGGCGACGTAGTTCTAAGCTCTCTAGACCTAGGATTGATAGTCTGCTTTCGTAGGGTATTCTGTTTCGAGTGGTGGAGTGAAGGGCTCTTCTGGTGAAGTATCTTTGGACATTTTCAAGGGTGTTGATGTCCGAGATGTGGTATTGCAAACACATTGCATCGTGTTTCCAAAGCTTCAGGATCAATTCATTTTTTTCTCATTGTTTATTTCCCTATCAGCTTTCTTAGACCTCAGAGATATCTCTAGAATATATCCGAGGTTTAAAGTATAGAATACTGAAAAAAAAACAAATGTTGTAGCCGCAAGAAGTTTGCCCAGATGGGATGACTCCGAATCTCACGCTTCTTAAAAATGTTTATGTGAGAGCATCACGAAATATCGAGTCAGCTTCAGATTTTGACTAAAAAATATCCTTCAGTGCAATGTTGATGTGGAATCAGTCTTTGGCTTTCTGCAATCAATTTAGATGCTAAGAAAGTTACTGCAGACTAGAATTGCCTAAGCATCTTCCCTTCCCAATTGTCGTCTTAATTTTCCTTCTGTGCTTTCCGAAATACTTGGTAGAAATCTATGAAATAGGAGAAGGTTCTTGGAGGGGGAAAGAAAGGAAATATCTTGTAGACACCATCCACCTTAGAATTGAGAATGTCTCTAGATAATAATTTCTGTGTTTATTGATTCCAAAATGTTTATAGGTTGCCTACCCAATATTCAAGGCTGCATAACAATTCTGTGCTATGAAATCAGATCATTAAACAAAACAGAAAATGATCATTACCAGAAACCGTATCCCAGAACAACTAAGCAAATCAAATGCCGGTAGAAATAATGAGACCTTGAAGCAGTTGGAAGAAGGAGGGGGAGACAGACATGGATGTGTTTCCCCCTCAGGTCTAAGAGTAGTTTGTTTGTTTTTTTCAAAACTTCAGGGTCACCAAAAAATCTCACTATTGCAGTAGAAAAATCCAGATTATAGTGCAATATACAGCCCCTAGCAATACCATCAGATGATTGGCAAGAGGCCCAAAATTCAGGAAAAAAGCCCTTTTACACAGGGTTGAATCATATTGCAATTGTTTCACAAGCTGAATCCACTAACCCACCCATTTCAGTTTAACATATGGTTTTAAAGCCTACCTATGCACATTCAACTGGCAAAATGTCAGAAAATATGGTTATTAAGGATTACTTTGTTATCCTGCGAGTTATTTTTGTGTGCTGTCACATAGCATTGCTCCTAAAGTGATCTGCAAGTCCCTTTTCTGTACCCATTGAACCTCATTGTGGTTATCGCTGTGTTATTTTAAGCCACTGGGCTCACTTTGCAAAAATATTTGCTAATCAGGTTTTTGAAGTAAATCAGATTGTTTCATAGAACAGAATAGAATGGAATGGAATAGAATAGAATAGAATAGAATTCTTTATTGGCCAAGTGTGATTGGACACAGAAGGAATTTGTCTTTATTATTATTATTTATTATTATTTATTAGATTTGTATGCCACCCCTTTCCGTAGACTCGGGGCGGCTCACAACACAATAAAAACAGTTTATAACAAATCTAATAATTACAATTTAAAATATTAAAAAACCCCATTATTAAACAGACATACACACAAGCATACCATACATAAATTGTATAGGCCCGGGGGAGATATCTCAGTTCCCCCATGCCTGACGACAAAGGTGGGTTTTAAGGAGTTTACGAAAGGCAAGGAGGGTAGGGGCAGTTCTAATCTCTGGGGGGAGCTGGTTCCAGAGAGTCGGGGCCACCACAGAGAAGGCTCTTCCCCTGGGACCCGCCAACTGACATTGTTTAGTTGACGGGACCCGGAGAAGGCCCACTCTGTGGGACCTAATCAGTCGCTGGGATTCGTGTGGCAGAAGGCGGTCTCAGAGATATTCTTTGTTGAATATGCTCTCAGTGTACATAAAAGAGCAGATACATTTGTCAAGAATCATGAGGGACAACACTTAATGATTGTCATAGGGGTCAAATAAGCTATCAGGAAACAATCAATATTAATAAGAAAAATATTAAGGATACAAGCAACAATTTACAGTCATACAGTCATAAGTAGGAAGAAATGGGTGATAGGAATGATAAGAGAAAACTACTAGTAATAGTAATGCAGACTTAGTAAATAGTTTGACAGTGCAATTTTTAAAAGCTTTAGCGTTTATATTCCTGGCATTAAAAGGAAAGGCTGCACTTCAGAAGAATGTAACTTCATAAATAAGACTTATGTGACAGTGGAATCAATTATCCCATGAGTTAGTAAATTCCCTTTCCTTTCAGGTGGTCATGTAGAAACTAGAGGGTTACCTCTCACGCTTTAATTTCAATGGCCAAATGACCTCTTCTAACACTATGATTCTGGTGATTACATGTTACATATGTTTCATTGATCTTACTTCAGAATGAAAGAGTCTATTTGAGATTATTTGGCATGTACCAATGATTACTGTCAGGCCCCCATAACCAAGAAAGTCACCTGGAGGTCCTTCGGAGTAATTTCCTTTATTGTTCCTCACCTACAGACAGAATCTTACCAGACTAAATGTACTAGATGTACATTCAATTGGTTGAATGTATTTTTAAGAACTCATCTGAGCTGAAAGCTACCATAAAAGTTAAAATGTATTATTATTTTGCTGGAATCTACTCTTTTCTCCTATCTAAGAAAATTAGGGGAAAGGGAAAGAGAAATCTTTATCTTTGTAAGCCACCCAGAGTCACTGAGAGTGAATTGGGCGGCCATATCAATTTTCTTAAATGAATAACTATCTCCACAGAAACTCCAATACAAAAACATCCTATTCAGCAGTTTCTCTCACTGCAGAGCTCTTCTCTCAAAGCTCTTCTCTCACCTCTATTTATGAACAGAGGAATGATGAACTTCCAACAATCATTATCAGCAATTACCCACAATCCTGAGCTCCCACCCAGCTTCAGACAAGGAAGTTTGGAGGACAGTAGTGTCCATCTGCTCAGTTATTCTGTTATTCTCTGATCTCCAATTGTGTTCTTCACCTCACAGAGAAGATCGGACACAGAGGCAACCAGAAAGGAAAGTGATCAAAAAAATTGAAAGGTGACCACATATACACAAGCAGTCATGGGCTTTCCCAAAAATGCCCATGTTACACCAATACTCCACAGTCTGCATTGGTTGCCGATCAATTTCCGGTCACAATTCAAAGTGTTGGTTATGACCTATAAAGCTCTTCATGGCATCGGACCAGAATATCTCCGAGACCGCCTTCTGCTGCACGAATCCCAGCGACCGATTAGGTCCCACAGAATCAGCCTTCTCCGGGTCCTGTCAACTAAACAATGTCGGTTGGCGGGTCCCAGGGGAAGAGCCTTCTCTGTGGCGGCCCCGACTCTCTGGAACCAGCTCCCCCCAGAGATTAGAACTGCCCCTACCCTCCTTGCCTTTCGTAAACTCCTCAAAACCCACCTTTGTCATCAGGCATGGGGGAATTGAGATATCTCCCCCGGGCCTATATAATTTATGTATGGTATGTTTGTAGGTATGTCTGCTTAAAAAAGGGGTTTTCTTAACTACTTTAAATTTTAAATTGTAAATTATTAGATTTGTTATGAATTGTTTTATTATGTTGTGAGCCGCCCCGAGTCTATGGAAAGGGGCGGCATACAAATCAAATCAAATCAAATCAAATAAATAAATAAATAAATAAATTAATATATTAATAAATTAATTAATAAATTAATAAATTAATTAATTAATTAATATATTAATAAATAAATAAATAAATAAATAAATTAATTAATTAATTAATTAATTAATTAATACATTTATTAATAAATAAATAAATTAATTAATTAATAAAATTTTCTCCATGAAAAAACATATTAAAAGATAGGGCTTAAATTACACATCTATTGTGCCATCTTGACTTCTTTTTTTACCGCTTCTTTGGTCACCCAGGTTCTGAGGTCTAGGTGAAAGAAAAATTATATGCTTCTGCATATGATCAGAGTTCAGCGCTTCATTGAGTTCAGAAAGTTTGGAAGGGCAAATTTAAGAGATTCAGAGTTAGAGGAATTTCTTTCCCTGATTACATAATTAAAAAAATTAGTTTCATACACAAAATGGACATTTGGGTATCTCCCCTCCCCCCCATAAATGTTTCACTGTGCCAAAGTTTACTTTTTTTGTTTTACTTTACTTTAGATTATGCAGATTTTTAAATTATCTGATATTTTGTCTTGTGGTATTGCTAAAATGGGGTAATAAACAGGTGCGGTATTCACCTACCTTCCCTACCGGTTCGTAAATGTGAGTGCACACTCACATTTACACACCAGCAAACAGCCTCCTGTGCATGCTCTTTACTCACACATGTGCCTTCCACGCATGCACCCAGCCACAAAAATGTTGCTAAATAGCAGGGCATTACATCCGGGCAGATGGGCAGCTACCAGTTCGTCTGAACCTGTGTGAACCTGCAGAATATCATTTCTGGTAACAAAACAAACTTCTAGACTGTGACTACTGCCCTGCTGTCCCTCACATGTCTTTGGCAAATAGAGAAACCACACATAGTCCTTGGCTTACAATCACAATTGGGACCGGATTTTTTGTTATTAAGCAAGCTGGTGATTAAACAAGTCGCACCTGATTTTATGAGTTGTTGGGTTTTTTTTGCTGTGGTTATGAAGTGAATCACTGCAGTTAAGTGAATTATGCAGTCATTAAGCAAATCCAACTTCCCCACTTAACTTCCCATATGAGAAGCTGTCTGGGGAGGTCAAAATGGCAATGACAAATTTTTCTTCTTTTCTTTTCTCTTTTTTCTTCTTTTTCCCCCTCTTTTTTCTTTTTCAATTTACCTACTAAAAGTAATTATTATTATTAATTGGGTTTATTGGGACATATAAACTATTTGGACTCCCCCCCCCCTCAAATTGATATACTCTTGACCTCTGTAACAGTTAGACAAAATTTATGATTTAGTTGACATAACTGGGAATTTTTGTTTCTTTCTTTTCTTTGTTAAAAGGCAATTACCATAAAAGTAAGAAATATACATGAAATTGATATTAACGATATATGGAGAAGATGGAAGCACTATGTCCTAAATGATTAGATGTGACTAGAAGAGAAGCAGCCCAAAAAACTGTATTAGCTAATAGCTTTTTAAATACATATAAGAAATTTCAGTTACTATTCTTGTCAAATGAAAAGGAGGCAGCATTGGATGGATTATGACTACCTAATTTTTAAAAAATTGATTATTGATGTATTTTGCACCGGGGTGGCGCAGCAGGTAGAGTTCAGTACTGCAGGCCACTGAAGCTGACTGTAGATCTGTAGGTCAGCAGTTCAAATCTCACCACCAGCTCAAGGTTGACTCAGCCTTCCATCCTTCCGAGGTGGGTAAAATGAGGACCCAGATTGTGGGGGCAATAGGCTGGCTCTGTTAAAAAGCGCTATTGCTAACATGTTGTAAGCCGCCCTGAGTCTAAGGAGAAGGGCGGCATAAAAATTTGAATAAATAAGCAAAATAAATAAATAAAATAAAATATTTCAGGATTGATGGTCTGTCATTTTGCATATGCGATTGGAGAGAAAAAATAAAAAAATCTTTGCCTAAAAAAACAAAATGGCAATCACACAATGCTGGGGCACTGCACTTGTTGTAAATACTGCATATACTGGTTGTCAATAGGTGGGAGTTGCCGCCACCGCTGCTACCAGTGCTCTGTGTGCACAGCTTCAAAACTCTGACATGTTGATACACGCATCCCAGCAAGATTTTGCTTCTGTGCATGCACAGGAAGGAAAATCTTGCAAGGGGACTTGAGCATGCATGAGATTTCGGTGATTATTTTTTGCTTCTGCTTATGCGCAGAAACCAAAAATTGCCAAAATATCACATGGGCGTGCATCCCCTCATGAGATTTTGCACAGAAGACGCCAGAGACACAAAGTTGTGCACGCAACTCCAGTTTTACTACTGGTGCGGCATCCTCACCCATACCATTAGGAATTGTCAACCCCCCGAATCTTGATGATGTGATTGCAGATGCTACAGTGGTCGTAAGTGTGAGCACCAGTCATAAGTCACTTTTTTTTTCAATTCAGTCATAACCTTAAAACAGTTGCAAATGAATCCACTCCCCGCTATCCTATCAGAGCTGAAGAAGCTTCTTGGATGAGAAGTGAAACATCTTCAAAGAAAAAACAAGAAAGTCCAGTTGCCTCCTGAAAAAAAAGCACTTTGGGGACAAGTCGCAAATGAATGGCTGTAATGGCTGCAGCAACTGGGTATGTCCAGTTTAATGAAAAGAAGGACCAGAGGAGACATGATAGAAGTGTTCCAATATCTCAGGGGTTGCCACAAAGAAGAGGGAGTCAAACTATTCTCCCAAGCACCTGAGGGTAGAACAAGAAGCAATGGGTGGAATCAAGGAGAAAAGCAATTTAGAACTAAGGAAAAATTTCCTGACAGTTAGAACAATTAATCCATGGGACAGCTTGCCTCCAGGAGTTGTGAATGCTCCAACACTGGAAGTTTTTAAGAAGATGTTGGATAACCATTTGTCTGAAGTTGTGTAGGGTCTCCTGCTCAAGTAGGGTGTTGGACTAGAAGACCTCCAAAGTCCATTCCAACTCTGTTATGATGATGATGATGATGATGATGATGATGATGATGATGATGACGACGATGTCAAGGACTACCTGCAATGTTAAAGATTAAAGGTACTACAACTCAATAATCCTTCTCTCCATAAACTGGAGAAAGTTTTAGACAGCTATGTTTCCAGGGTATGAGATGAATTTAAATGCAATATCAATCAGGACACATTATGGCTGTGTAATGACCCAAGGCATGGCACAGAGGCCACACAGTCAGATGACAGTTCAAACTGCCCCTTTACTGCTCAAAATGTCCTCCAAACACTTCCACATTTCTGGCAAATGTCAGAGCAAAGTGATCACACACAAACACACATACATACACACACACACATCCCTCTCCAGCAGCCTCTGTCTGCAAGTAGTCCAGCACAATGCTGTGAGCACCATGGCTGCAAACAAGAAATCCAGCAGAGGAAGGGAATAAGTCAATTAGTCTAAGAAGCAAAGGAACAATTAATTCAGGAACAAAGAAATCAAGGAAATGTCTAACATCACGGCAATGAAACACAACACTTGATGAATTCAGCATTGGTTCCTGACAAATGCCCCTCCCCACAGCATCTCCATAAGTCTCAGTCCCCAGGTGTGCCTTGTATACTGCACATGTCAAAAAGAGGGCGGGGAAAATATTTACTGACCCCTCACATCCTGGACACAAACTGTTTAAACTCCTACCCTCAAAACGTCGCTACAGAGCTCTGCACACCAAGACAACTAGACACAAGAACAGTTTTTTTCCGAATGCCATCACTCTACTAAACAAATATTTCCCTCAACACTGTCAGACTTTCTACTAAATCTGCACTTCTATTCTACTAGTTTTTCCTCATCATTCCTATCACCCATTTCCTCCCATGTTGACTGTATGACTGTAACTGGTTGCTTATATCATAAGATTTTTATTAATATTGCTTCTTCATTGCTTATTTGACCCCTATGACAATCATTAAGTGTCGTACCACATGATTCTTGACATATGTATATTTTATTTTATGTACGCTGAGGGCATCTCTCTCTCTCTCTCTCTCTCTCTCTCCCTCCCTCCCCCCCCCCACCCTCTCTCTCTGTGATTCAGTTCATTTTCCCCAGGAAATTAATTTGCAATGTTCTCAAAGCACTCATGCATGCTTGGCTGCTGTCCTAAGGTAATTGCCAGGAATAACCCTATCATACTTTGGAAGGCATAGAAGGGAAGATGGCAGATTCAGAAGGACATAGTCATTACACATCCAAATAAATGCGCTTTCTTTTGCACATTCGCAATTATGCTTTGCAAAGAATTAAACAATATTTTCAATGCTATCACCCAAATGAAAACCTGACCTTCCCAGGATTAAGGCCAAACCCCCCTCCCAAACCAAGCCAAAACAAAACAAAACCCTATTTGCTGTAGTGAGAAGATATCATATTAAAAATTGCATTTTGTAATTTTAGTATGCAAGAACTGTACTGTATACTTACTTTAGTATGCAGGAACTGTATGCCACATTAACACAATGACTCTTCTGGCTGCATTATACCTGATCGTGTCAATGACCCACAGTTTATAAACTTTTTTGGGGGGTCTGTTACACTTACCAACTGCACAGGCTTTCTTTGTCTGCTGCTGTCGCTTTTTCATGGCACACTCAGCTTTCCTTGTTTCCCCTTCCAACGTGTCTTAAATAACTGAAATAACATAACTAAAAAAAAAGCATGAATATCAGCCTAATTTATCATCCACCAACTATGTGGTGTTCATCATTAGCTAAGTATGATGGAAGTTATGGGTCACGTATTTCTGAAGGTATCCAGCTGGGAAAGGTTAAATCCTACTAACTGTATCCAAAACACATCTGAGCAAAGATAATGTGTTCTAAAGCAGGGCTGGGCTAGCTTTAGATTTGATTCAGTAGGGTTCTCGACCTTGTGCAAGCACAGGATCCATTTGCTATTTATTATAAAGCTTGTATTTTTTTCCCCTCTTGGATTTCATGCAACTCTGAAAAAGAATATGGCTGTTTTAAAAAGATGAGCTATGGTAAATGAGAGCAGATACGTGCTAAAAGTGGTGTTCCCCAAGGTAGTGTACTGGGACCAACACTCTTCATTCTCTACATCAATGACCTTTGCGATTACATCACAAGCAACTGTGTCCTCTTCACCGACAATGTAAAACTCTTCAACATCACCGATAACACAACTACTCTCCAAAAAGACCTTGACACTGTTTCTGAGTGGTCTAACACATGGCAACTCCAAATCTCAACTAGCAAATGCTCTGTCCTACACATTGGGAAGAAGAATCTGAACTCCAAATACGAACTGAATAATCAAATTATCACAGATAATCCCCACTCAGTTAAAGACCTCGGTATACTAACAACAAAAGATCTAAGTGCCAAAGCCCACTGCAACAATATTACCAAGAAGGCTTCAAGAGTTGTAAACCTAATCCTACGTAGCTTCTGCTCTGGCAATCTCACACTACTTACCAGAGTTTACAAAACCTTTGCCAGACCCATCCTCGAATGCACCTCATCTGTTTGGAACCCATATCGCATCTCAGACATTAACACCCTTGAAAATGTCCAAAGATACTTCACCAGAAGAGCTCTTCACTCCTCCACTCAAAATAGAATACCCTATGAGACTAGACTTTCAATCCTGGGCCTAGAAAGTTTAGAACTAAGACGCCTTAAACAATATCTAAGTATTGCCACAAGATCATATGCTGCAACGTTCTGTCTGTTGGCGACTACTTCAGCTTCAACCACAACAACACAAGAGCACACAACAGATTTAAACTTAATATTAACCGCTCCAAACTTGACTGTAAAAAATATGACTTCAGTAACTGAGTTGTCGAAGCGTGGAACTCATTACCGGACTCCATAGTGTCATCCCCAAACCCCCAACACTTTACCCTTAGATTATCTACGGTTGACCTATCCAGATTCCTAAGAGATCAGTAAGGAGCGAGTACAATTGCACTAGAGTGCCTTCCGTTCCCTGTCCTATTGCTCTCCTATATCTCCTATACCTTTCTTCTATTCCTATATCTCTTCTTCTATTCTTTCATTGATATGTTCTATTACTATATCTTCTTTTCTATTCTTTCTTAGATATATTTTACTATGAGTATCTCCTCTATAACCTTCATCATGTATTTTACTATGTGTATATAGATATATACCCACTAAAACCCTCATTGTGTATTGGACAAAATAAATAAATAAATAAAAATAAATAAATTCTTGAAAAATCTAAAGCACCCCTTCCCCAAAAAAATTAAGTGTGTAAAACCTGACTGTAAATATATGTATTAAATGATGCAATATGAATAATAAAAATGTGATATGTTTATTTTATTGTGCATTTTTAGAGCAAATTACACAAGTTAGAGCAATGAAAAAAAACCCTGCAAAGACTTAGGGCTTGGAAAAAATTCTTCACAGAGAGAAATAATGAAAGAGCCTGCAAGGTAAGAGCTGGGAAGATCATTAGCAGCTAGTTAGGGCTGGGGGGGAAGGGGAGCTACATTCAGAGTATAAGACTCACCCTAATTATCAGCCTCTTTTAGGGAGGAAAAAGACATACCAAAAAATATGGTATGTCTTCAATGGGGATTTTAATACTATGATGACATTAGTAGAGGACTAATGAAAGCTTAGTAATTTTAGTAGTTTTTTTAAAAAAAATTTAAATGTTCCGGAAATCGTGATGGCTGTTGCCTCATATATAACACTAATTAAATTAAACACTAATTAAAGAGCCGGGGTGGCGCAGCAGGTAGAGTGCTGTACTGCAGGCCACTGAAGGTCCGCGGTTCAGATCTCATCACCGGCTGAAAGTTGACTCAGCCTTCCATCCTTCCGAGGTGGATAAAATGAGGACCCAGATTTTGGGGGCAATATGCTGGCTCTGTTAAAAAGTGTTATTGCTAACATGTTGTAAGCAGCCCTGAGTCCAAGGAGAAGGACGGCATAAAAATTGAATAAACAAATAAACAAATAAACAAATAAACAAATAAACAAATAAACAAATAAACAAATAAACAAATAAACAAATAAACAAATAAACAAATAAACAAATAAACAAATAAACAAATAAACAAATAAACAAATAAACAAATAAACAAATAAACAAATAAACAAATAAACAAATAAACAAATAAACAAATAAACAAATAAACAAATAATTAGCATGGGGTTCAAATTATATTTAGTTGAGGTTAGGGGGACATTATGATCCCTTATAATAGATTCATAATTCATATAGTTGTAAATATTCGTCATGAACCTGGCATTCACAAACACCAATACCTAACAACTCTTTTCTTTATAACATCTTATACTTGGAAGGGAACCCATTATCTTACTCACAGGAATGAAGTGATGGTGTCCTCACAAAAGTGATGAGAATAGCAGATAGGTTTGGTGATGAATATGTTGATCCAGTTTGATACTGAACTTTGAAAATTATAGGGCTGAGAGACATGCTTTTTTCAAAGGTGTTCAAAAGAATAAGACCTGAATTCTTCGTTGTTTTACTGTTCATTGTTTCAATTCTTCCACGGTTGACCTTTCCCAATTCCTAAGAGTTCAGTAAGGGCTGTGCATAAGTGCACCAGAGTGCCTTCCGTCCCCTGTCCTAATGTTTCTCTTTTACTGGTATCATGTATATAAAGATCATGTCTTTGTATACCACCAATACGTACTTGACAAAACAAATAAATAATAAATAAATAAATAAATAATGATTCTGTCTTAGAAAATATTACTATTTTCTTCTTTTGACATGCCCAATTCTGTAAATATTACAACTTCACTTTCACACCTGCTACATTTTCCTCTGAGCAAAAGTTGGCTAGGATAGTGATAGGAAAATAAAATTTAATATCCTCCTCCACCTTCGCATTCTTCTTCTTCTTCTCCTCGTCCTCCTTCCCCTCGTCCTCGTCCTCCTCCTCCTCCCAGTGTCAAGAAATTATTTTATTGGCTTGCAAAATAAATATGTATAGGCTTTCATGTTCCTAAAATACTTCACAAAGGTATAATGACGAAGCAGAGGCTAAAGATGTGGAAGGTCTTAAGCATAAAACATGTCAGGAAAGACTTAATGAACTCAATCTGTATAGTCTGGAGGACAGAAGGAAAAGGGTGGACATGATCGAAACATTTAAATACATTAAAGGGTTAAATAAGGTCCAGGAGGGAAGTGTTTTTAATAGGAAAGTGAACACAAGAACAAGGGGACACAATCTGAAGTTATTTGGGGGAAAGATCAAAAGCAACATGAGAAAATATTATTTTACTGAAAGAGTAGTAGATCCTTGGAACAAACTTCCAGCAGACGTGGTAGATAAATCCACAGTAACTGAATTTAAACATGCCTGGGATAAACATATATCCATCCTAAGATAAAATACAGAAAATAGTATAAGGGCAGACTAGATGGACCATGAGGTCTTTTTCTGCCGTCAGACATCTATGTTTCTATGTTTCTAAGATCTCTTTGTGATGCTTTAATTTAGAGCTTTGCAGTAAGCACAGAGGATTTCGCTAGATGGTTCTTCCTTCTAGCTCTGTGGTTCTGCATAAACAAAGTCAGTGATGGGAAGGAGGAAAAGATTGATACTGATACTACAGTGTCTGCATTCAGATATATCCTAGAATGAAAAATAGGAGAAGGTCTTAAATATTCAGATTAGGCTCTGCCAAGTATGAAATAATAATTTCTGGATTTAAATTACACTGCCCATCTGGTATGTCAACCATTATTGATCCTATGTTTAAAAATAAAATACAGTCCAGCTATTGCTCAAATTCTTTTTCGCTTCTTACACAGGCTGCTGCTGTGTTAAGATAAATGCTGAAATGCAAAACCTTCTAACTGCAGTTGAGAGGTATCGGATGCTTTGCATGGAGAGAAACCTGAGATTTGATTCCTAATATTAGTGTTTAAAGGGTCACAGGTAGTAGTTTCCTTACAATGCTTACACTTCACATAGACTATTAAACACGAGTTATATTTATTTGTTTGTTTGTTTGTTTATTCATTTATTTATTTAAATGTGTACAAGATAATAGGTATGTTATAAACATAAACAAAGCAAGTAGATATTGGTAAATTTGGACAATAGGACAGTAGAAAAGGGATGGTAGGCATGGTGGTGCGCTTATGCATGCTCCTTACAGACCTCTTAGGAATGGGGTGAGGTCGACTGTACACAATCTAAGGTTAAAGTTTTGGGGGTTTGGGGAAGAAACCACAGAGTCAGGTAGTAAATTCCATGCATTGATCACTCTGTTGCTGAAGTCGTATTTTCTGCAGTCGAGTTGCGAGCGGTTTGCATTGAGTTTGAATCTATTTTGTGTGCATGTGTTGTTGCGGGCTGAAGTTGAAGTATTCATTGACCAGTAGGACATTGTGGCAGATGATTTTATGAACTACATTTAGATCAGATCAAAGGTGACGTAGGTCTAGATTTTGTAGACTTATGGTTTGCATTGGTTGCATCACAAAGCATGCTAAGTCTACCATGTCATAGATGACACACTATGCCATGCTTGGTGACACACCAAGTCTCCGGACACTCTGGAAGTCACACAAGAGGGACCTACTTTTGCTTCGGGGGTCTCCAAAAAGCACACAAAAAATGAGGTGTACTTTCCACTCTTTTCAGGGGATGGAAATGTCTTCTTCAAAATTTCCCCGCCATGCATGACCCAGAGCTTCATCAGATAGGTATTTCAAAAAAATATTCCCCACCTCCTTTTGCTTCCTTTTTATTTTTACGGGAAAGGTTCCTGCAGCAGTGCTACAAGCAAAAGGAGGTGGGATATCCCACGATGGGATTCCAGGGGCGGGGCTTTGACGTCATGGAGGACTCATTTATGGTCCTATGTCAAGGACTACCTGTATAAAGTCTGTCCAATAGAAATGAAATCATAATTGTTTCTACCAGGAATTATTCATGAGAAATATGAAAAAGGACAGGTATATTTAATTCTACATATAACAACTGCAGCAAGATTGATACATGTGCAATATTGGAAAAAATGAAAAAACCTGGAAGAAGAAATAATAGAGAAAATATTGACAATTGCAGAAATGGATAGACTATCACTGGAAATGAAGGACAAAGGGGAGAGAGAATACTATACAATATGGGATAAATTTTATCAGTGATAGAAAGGAAAAATGTTGGAAAAATAGAGAGTAAGAATTGGGAATAGGGAATAGGGAAATTAAAGAGGGTTCAGATATGTAAATAAATAATGATGAGGGATATATATGTAAGATCAAAAAGGCAATGTATACTGATCAATAATGATGTTTGTTTGTTTGTTTGTTTGTTTGTTTGTTTGTTTGTTTGTTTGTGGGAAAGATCAGAAGCAGCATGAGAAAATATTATTTTACTGAAAGAGTAGGAAAGGATCCTGCAGCAGCGCTGTAAGCAAAAGGAGGTGGGATATCCCACAATGGGATTCCAGGGGTGGGGCTTTGACGTCACGGAGACTCCTTCCTCCCCGTTTCAGCCAGTCAGGAAGTAGTCTCCATGATGTCAAAGCCCCACCCCCGGAATCCCATCATGGGATTTCCCACCTCCTTTTGCTTGCAGCGCCACAAGCAAAAGGAGGTGGGAAATCCCACGCTGGGATTCCCCACTCCCCTCCCTGGTGGCGGCATTTTGCGGTGTTTGAGCGAACCCAAAAAAGTTTGGGTTTGGCATGCCGAACACTGCAAAGTTCGGCACGAGCCCAAACTTTGCAAGTTTGGTTTGCCAAATACTACTTGCCACACTTTCTATAGAAAGCCAGATGTTTATGGGAACTTGGGAGGGGTGATTTTCATGAGGGAACACATGCAGCCACAAAGCATTCTTTCAAGTGGTTCAAGGCCATCCTATACCCACCCACCTGGGTGGAAGCGGAAGGAGGACTGCCCATGCTGGCACAATCTGAGTGGGCAACATGGCAAGATTGTGGGTGAGGGACAAGGGATGTGAACTTTCAACTGGGTAGGAAACTCAGATTCAGGTTTCCCAGTGTAGGTGCCAGGATGGCTTTGGAAATAAATTGGAACTTTGAGGAGTACTTTGACTTTGACTCTGATTTAGCTTGGATGCTACGTGGAACCTTGACATTGCCTCTGTGTCGTGCCCTGGGTCATTACAATTTATTATTCTTTGTATCAATTGTTTCTTCTTTGTCTGGAATTTGTATGAGAGAGTATAGACCCAAATTAGGCATTTCTCAATTTTTGATAGAAAATTTCACCATTATTGGCTTAGGCCAGGGATAGGCAAAGTTGACTTTTCTATGACTTGTGGACTTCAACTCCCAGAATTCCTGAGCTAGCATGATTGGCTCAGGAATTCTGGGAGTTGAAGTCCACAAGTCATAGAGAGCCAACTTTGCCTACCTCTGGCCTTAGGCCAATGCATTGCATTTAACTGCCCTGGACTGTGTGAGCAAACTTAACAAATAGTGAAATCTTGCATAAAATCCTTATGACCATAAGATTAATTCTGGTATTAAATAATTCATTTTTGTTTCCAATAAGCTTGGTGCTAGGAAATAGGGATTAAAGGGTAGATCAGTCATGCAGAATACTGACCAGAAATTTTTTTTAAAGCCATTGTCAAAAAGACCTTGAAATTTTCATCGTAGCATATCAGGAGGAAAAGGACAGCTGAAATGTGCCAGTGAACAGATGAAAATGTAGAAGGAGAAAATACTAATCAAAAAAATGTTCACGTTTAAAATCTGGACCTCTCTATGGTATTGCAATTCTCTTTGAATATGTTTTATCTTTTTTTCCCCATAGAACTGATGTTAGGTATCACTACCCCAGGAAGAGCAGCAAAGTAGGAGGAGTTGGCATTACAACAGTCTTTCAGCCAAAGCAATTATAAAAATGTTAAACTTGCTTTCATTCAGAAACTTTTTTAAAAAAAAGGCATAATAGAATTTTTCAAGGTGACCACACAAAGGCTGGGCCATAATTATTCATGTTAAGAACCCGATTGTGTTAAAGGGCAGCCTAGTTCTAGAACTGGAAGATTAGTAGAAGCTCTATTGGGAGTCCAAAGCCATATTTTAAAATATTGGAATCCAAAGTAGACAAAGAAATAGGTTTCTCTCTTCTATCCAAAAAATAGTCTTTTATATGACTTGCTAGGCGTCATCACTACATGAGTAACAATTTACGAAATCGTGGCTAGATTTTCACTTGGTTTAAATCCAAGCAACTATGGCCCCTTTACAATCTGTGGAGCAAGCAAACCACACTAAGTAAAAGTGGAGTTCATAACACCAGATACGTTACTTGAAGGCAAAAATCATGAAAATGTGTCTCACTTAATTTGGCCATGTCATGCTGTTGTGGTTAGCTCTGGGCCAGCTCCTGCTCCAAGGACTGTGGGGGCTGATGTGGGAGAATACTCACATTATCAAAGGCCAGTTTTACTGCCAACAGCTTCCGACAGTGAAGTGTCTGTGTCAGGGGAAGATTCTGGAAGTGAAGTAGGATCAACGGAGGAGGTACTTACAGGCAGCTCATTAGCTAATTACCCCATTAGTGAACCATCATCATCATTATCATTGTTAGATTCAGAAGAGGAGGCATTCATAGATGTTCGCAGACGCAGGTTGATGTCAAGGAAGGAACAAGTATTATAGGAAATAAGGGAGAACACCTGTGGCTGGGGCAATTATGCTAATGGGGCTGCTGATAAATTGCCAGCATTGTTGCCTCTCAGTGTGGGAGATTTCCATTTGGAGAGAGAGAGAACCGTGTTTAACATCAGGATTTTACAAGGACTCTTTGAACTGTTTAAGGATTTTACCAGGACTCTTGGACTAAATTACAGTTAAGTTTGGCTTGAGGACTCTTGAAGGGGGGGGGTGGCTGTGACGTCTTCACAGCTGCCTTTATCTGCTTTGCTTTTGTTTTGGCTTATCACAGCATTCAAATTTTGTGGTTTGTGGGAGAGCACTTTGGCTAATAAAAGTGCGTTTGAACAATATTTTTTCTTTGTGACAAACTGCCTTTGTTTATTTTACAAGAGAGTGTGTGTTTGAATTTATACTTCAGACTTAATTGGGGCTTGTAACGTGATGCCCAGCATAACACATGCGGGGGAATTAACTGGAGAAAGTAATTATGATTGGAAGAGTTAACAGTAAAGAGAAGCCAGACCACCAAAGGATATGGTGGCTGGACACCATCAAAGATAATACCAGCCAGAATATAGAACAATTCAAAGAAGTAGTGCAAGAATGGAAAATGTGGAGAGACCTGGCCCATAGAATCACCAAGAGTCAGACACAACTAAATAGATATAATGATAACCATAATTGCATTGGCATCCTTCAGTCTTGAAAGACCATGGTATCATGCTCTGGATTCCCCAGTCTTGGGTAACAGTCTATCCTCCATACATAACCACCACCATAATCATCATCAGAGATGGGTTCTCTCACTTCTGCATGCGCAGAAGCAAAAAATCACCAAAATATCTCACTGGCGCGCATTCCTTTGTGAGATTTTACTTCCTGTGCATGCGCAGAAGCAAAAACACACTGGGATGCATGCGTCCATGCAAGATAACTGAAGTTATCTTGGGAGGGAGATTGTGATCCCACTATATAGAGCGCTGGTGAGACCACATTTGGAATACTGTGTTCAGTTCTGGAGACCTCACCTACAAAATGATATTGACAAAATTGAACGGGTCCAAAGACGGGCTACAAGAATGGTGGAAGGTCTTAAGCATAAAACGTATCAGGAAAGACTTAATGAACTCAATCTGTATAGTCTGGAGGACAGAAGGAAAAGGGGGGACATGATCGAAACATTTAAATATGTCAAAGGGTTAAATAAGATTCAGGAGGGAAGTGTTTTTAATAGGAAAGTGAACACAAAAACAAGGGGACACAATCTGAAGTTAGTTGGGGGAAAGATCAAAAGCAACATGAGAAAATATTATTTTAATGAAAGAGTAGTAGATACTTGGAACAAACTTCCAGCAGACATGGTCGGTAAATCCACAGTAACTGAATTTAAACATGCCTGGGATAAACATAGATCCATCCTAAGATAAAATACAAAAAAAATAGTATAAGGGCAGACTAGATGGATCATGAGGTCTTTTTCTGCCGTCAGTCTTCTATGTTTCTAAGTTGTGCGTACAACACACCGATCGCTACCAGTGCAGCATCCTTTACCATACCAATAGCAACCCACTACTGCTAATACTTCAGAGCAATATTCAAGCTCTCTGACTCGGAATTTTTTTTATGACCTAGTGAAGAGATGGAGTTCCCGGAGGGAGGAGCTGCATTCAAGAAGTAAGAGACAACAATATTGTGTGAGAGAGAAAGGATGAGGACATTCTCTCCCTAATAGTTTCCAGAGTATATTTTAGATGTGGCTAGTAGAGTGTTTAGTTTGGCAAGAATTTGTCTATAGGTGTGAAACAAAGAACTCAGCTTGTCAGGATCGCCACCTTAGTTCTTGGTTTTGGGTCTGACATAACTTTCATTCTTCTGGTATGTTTGTATGTGTGTTTGGTTTTCTATATTAAGGGGTTTTAATTTGCTTTTAGTATTGGATTATTATTGTATATTGTCTATGATTGCTGTTAGCCGCCCTGAGTTTTCGGAGAGGAGCGGCATATAAATCCAATAAAACTTGAAACTTGAAACTTCTCTAAAATGCATGTGACCTCCATCCTATTGTTGGTTCATAAAGTCCTGAAGATGTGGTTGTTCTCCCAGAACTTGGACTGAGATGGATGAGACGTCTGGTAGAAGGTGTCTTTAATTATTTTTGCTTAGCTATATAGCCAATTGTTCTTGTTCTTTTTCTGAACACAAAAACAAGGGGGCACAATCTGAGGTTAGTTGGGGGAAAGATCAGAAGCAACATGATAAAATATTATTTTATTGAAAGAGTAGTAGACGCTTGGAACAAACTTCCAGCAGACGTGGTTGGTAAATCCACAGTAACTGAATGTAAACATGCCTGGGATAAACGTATATGCATCCTAAGATAAAATACAGGAAATAGTATAAGGGCAGACTAGATGGACCATGAGGTCTTTTTCTGCCGTCAATCTTCTATGTTTCTATGCTTTTCTTATGATGTATTATGTTTTGAACTATTCAGAGTCTGCTGGAGTCAGACAGCACCTAAATTGAATAAACAAATTAAATAAATTAGGCTCTAGATTTGTCATCTCTAGTCTGGTGTTCTTCAAATGGATTGGGATTTTTAATTTCCAAAGTTTCCTTTGAGACAGAATAGCGTGCCTTCTAGGCAAAGAATTCTGAAAGTTGTTGTCCCAAATATTTCTAGACCATGCGAAACTGAGAGAACTTCCCGAGAACAGGATTGCTGTTACCATGGATCCACTGTGGTCTTACTTACAAATTAGTCCCAGGCTGACAACAGTTCATTTATTGACCGTTCAAAGTTACAACAGCCCTGAAAAAAGTGACCTATGACCGTTTTTCACACTCACAACCTTTGCAACAATTCCAGGATGACAGGATTAAAATTCAAATGCTTGTCGTAGGATGCTTGGCTGTAGTAGGATGCTTGGCTGCATAGCTAGAGGTATAACAAGCAGGAAGATGGAGATTATGATCCCGCTATATAGAATGCTGGTGAGACCACATTTGGAATACTGTGTTCAGTTCTGGAGACCTCACCTACAAAAAGATATTGACAAAATTGAACTGGTCCAAAGACATAGAAACATAGAAGACTGACGGCAGAAAAAGACCTCATGGTCCAGCCCCCATCACGGGCTACAAGAATGGTGGAAGGTCTTAAGCATAAAACGTATCAGGAAAGACTTAGTGAACTCAATCTGTATAGTCTGGAGGACAGAAGGAAAAGGGGGGACATGATCGAAACATTTAAATATATTAAAGGGTTAAATAATGTCCAGGAGAGAAGTGTTTTTAATAGGAAAGTGAACACAAGAACAAGGGGACACAATCTGAAGTTATTTGGGGGAAAGATCAAAAGCAACATGAGAAAATATTATTTTACTGAAAGAGTAGTAGATCCTTGGAACAAACTTCCAGCAGACGTGGTAGATAAATCCACAGTAACTGAATTTAAACATGCCTAGGATAAACATATATCCATCCTAAGATAAAATACAGAAAATAGTATAAGGGCAGACTAGATGGACCATGAGGTCTTTTTCTGCCGTCAGACTTCTATCTTTCTATGTCAAGTAACTCATATTTATCACAGTTGATGTATCCCAAGTCAAGCCATCACCTTTTGTGAATTTCTGACAAGCAAAGTCAAAGCGAATGCTACATTCACCATGCTACAACATTAACAACTGCAGTGATTCACTTAACAACCATGGCAAAAAAGGTCATAAAATATGGCAAAATCCGACTAACAACGGATTCACTTAGCTAGAGGACTCATTTGTGGTCCTATGTCAAGGACTACCTGTATAAAGTCTGTCCAATTGTCATTATGCACATATCAATCATAACCCCATCCAGATAGAAATGGAATCAGAATTGTTTCTACCAGGAATTATTCATGAGAAATATGAAAAAGGACAGGTATATTTAATTCTACATATAACAACTGCAGCAAGATTGATACATGTGCAATATTGGAAAAAATGAAAAAACGTGGAAGAAGAAATAATAGAGAAAATATTGACAATTGCAGAAATGGATAGACTATCACTGGAAATGAAGGACAAAAGGGAGACAGAATACTATGCAATGTGGGATAAATTTTATCAGTGATAGAAAGGAAAAACGTCGGAAAAAATAGAGAGTAAGAATTGGGAAATGGAAAATTAAAGAAGGTTCAGATATGTAAATAAATAATGATGAGGGATATATATGTAAGATCAAAAAGGCAATGTATACTGATCAATAATGATGCTTGTTTGTTTGTTTGTTTTTGTTTGTTTGTTTGTTTGTTTGTTTGTTTGTTTGTTTGTTTGTTTGTTTGTTGGAAAGATCAGAAGCAACATGAGAAAATATTATTTTACTGAAAGAGTAGTCGATCCTTGGAACAAACTTCCAGCAGACGTGATTGGTAAATCCACAGTAACTGAATTTAAACATGCCTGGGATAAACATATATCCATCCTAAGATAAAATACAGGAAATAGTATAAGGGCAGACTAGATGGATCATGAGGTCTTCTTCTGCCGTCAATTTTCTATGTTTTTATGTTTCTATTTGATTCTTATGCCGCCCTTCTCCTTAGACTCAGGGTGTCTTACAACATGTTAGCAATAGCACTTTTTAACAGAGCCAGCATATTTTCCCCACAATCTGGGTCTTTATTTTACCCACCTCGGAAGGATGGCAGGCTGAGTCAACCTTGAGCCGGTGATGAGATTTGAACGCTGACGTACAGATCTACAGTCAGCTTCAGTGGCCTGCAGTACAGCACTCTACCTGCTGCACCACCCCAGCTCATTGTTATTGTTATGTAAATATTATGTAAAGAAATGACCAAACAGGTTGGTCACATGTCCAATGTTTTTATTGTTTGTTTGTTTAAATAAAATAAAATTTTAATAAATAATAATAATAATCCCATCCAGATGAATAATAGGCATTCAAATTCAATATAAGAAGCTTTGTTAGTTCCAGCAGAAAGGGAGACAAGTTCAATATAATCATGATAGACCCTTTGGAACCAGCTCCCCCCAGAGATTAGAACTGCCCCCACCTTCCTTGCCTTTCGTAAACTTCTGAAAACCCACCTCTGCCGCCAGACATGGGGGAACTGAGACATCTCCCCTGGGCCTATACAGTTTATGCATGGCATGTTTGTGTGTACAGTGTTCCCTCGATTTTTGTGGGTTTGAACTTCGCGGAAAGTCTATACCACGGTTTTTCAAAAATATTAATTAAAAAATACTTTGTGGGTTTTCCCCCCTATACCACGGTTTTTCCCACCCGATGACGTCATATGTCATTGCCAAACTTTCGTCTGCCTTTAATAAATATTTTTTTTAATAAACTTTAATAAATAAACATGGTGAGTAATAATCTGAATGGTTGCTAAGGGAATGGGAAATTGTAATTTAGGGGTTTAAAGTGTTAAGGGAAGGCTTGTGATACTGTTCATAGCCAAAAGTAGTGTATTTACTTCCGCATCTCTACTTTGCGGAAATTCAACTTTCGCGGGTGGTCTCGGAACGCATCCCCCGCAAAAAGCGAGGGAACACTGTATGTTTCTTTTTAATAAGGGTTTTTTAGTGATTTTTAAATTATTAGATTTGTTATATATTGTACTGTTACTGTTGTGAGCCGCCCCAAGTCTATGGAGAGGGGCGGCATACAAATCTAATAAATAATAATAATAATAATAATAATAATCATCATCATCATCATCATCATCATCATCATCATAGCTCAGACGCATGTCGGAATAGCGTATCATGGATAAAGAAGATAACACAACCCTGAGAAGGAAAATGGTTTGATAGGAAATACACCAGGATACAGAAAAAGAGGAATATGGAGAACAATATGTCTTTTACAGACATTTTGAACTGTGGTGCTGGTTCCTTTGAAGAATTTGCTATTATTATTTGAAACACAGGAGGAACAAATCCATTTGCTTTGGCTAAACATGACAGTAAAGAAAGCCACATTACTGAAACAGAGTAGCTATGTTAGAAAGACTTTTGATAACAAGCAGTGGTGTATTGGTGAGACAATGCCCCCGTGCACTGAATGACATTGTTAACTTTATTTGTTGATTTTGTTAGGCTAGACAATTAGGTGAAGCTGATTCTCATCAGTTTAAGGTACACCGTGTTCTCTGCTTTTAATTGCTGACAGAATTAAAGGGACTTGGAGAGAAGCAAGTTTTAGGCTTGATTTGATTAAGTAAATGTTAGAAATGAACCAGTCCCCATTAGTCTCTAAAATAGCAGGAGAGAGAAAAAACAAGACCTGAAATAAATTCCTCATTATGTAACAAACAAATCAGAAATAAATTTCTCGTTAGTTCAGGCTCAAATAACAAACATATGATATGGGAATTTATCATTGCAATTCAGTGTTCTGGTTAGCTCATTAAATTTCTTCTATGCTCTAAAGACCTGGTTATTTATCTCCAGTCACACCTAGTTATAAATCAATATGAACCAGTAATTCCAGAGCCTGTTGATTAGAACAATGTATTCTGGTGAGATGTAGGATATAGACTGGGGTGAAATTCACTTACCTTCCTTACCGGCTAGCAAATGTGGGTGCGCCATGTCAGCGCATGTGCAAAGCATTCTGTGCATGCTCACATGCTTAAAATTATCGCAAAAAAGGGACGACATGACCTCCGCGCAGGTGGGCGGGGTCTTCACGCAGTTGGCCCTACCATATTGTGTGAGCTGGATAGAGCCGGCTGAATTTCACCCTGATATAGACCATTTCTGTCATGGTGTCTGCTCTCTGGAGCTCTTTCATTACTGAGATTTCTATAGCTTCTATCCTATTTAAATGAGGCATTAAAACCTGGCTGTTTCCCTAGATATTGATTAATATCTAGGAAATAACTGCATTAGTCAAAAAAGAGGGCCTTGAAAATGTTTACTGACCTCTCGCACTCTGGACATAAATTGTTTCAAGTCCTACCCTCAAAACGATGCTATAGAGCCCTGCACACCAGAACAACTAGACACAATAACAGGTTTTTGCCGAATGCCATCACTCTGCTAAACAAATAATTCCCTCACTACTCTCAAACTATTCACTAAGACTGCATTACTATTACTATTAGTCTTCTCGTTGTTCCTATTACCCATCTTCTCCCGCTTATGACTGTATGACTTTAACTTGTTGCTTGTATCCTTACATTTTATATTAATATTGTTTTCTGATTGCTTATTTGTATCCTATAACCATCATTAAGTGTTGTATCTCATGATTCTTGACAAATGTATCTTTTATTTTATGTACACTGAGAGCATATGCACCAAAGACAAATTCCTTGTATTTCCAATTACACTTGGCCGGTATATAATTCTATTCTATTCTAATTCTATTCATAAGGTTGACAAATTGTTGGTGTGGTGTTTTTGTCCATTTGCAATTTGGCAGTTTGAATCTCACCAGGCTCAAGGTTGACTCAGCCTTCCATCTTTCCAAGGTGGGTAAAATGAGTACCCAGATTATTGGGGGCAATATGCTGACTCAGCTGTAAACCACTTAGAGAGAGCTGTAAAGCACTGTGAAGCAGTATATAAATATAAGTGCTATTGCTATTTGACAGTTGTTTTTTTCTGGATGTTTTCCTCTTTTTTGAAAAAAAAATTAAGGCAATGTATATCTTTGTTCCTATTACAATATATTGTATAAACCACTCAGAGTCATGATAGATTATGCTTATAAATTTAATCAATAAATAAAATATAGGTATCGATAGTTTTAATCAGGGATATCATCAAAGTAAACAATCAAATAGAAACATAGAAACATAGAAGACTGACGGCAGAAAAAGACCTCATGGTCCATCTAGTCTGCCCTTATACTATTTCCTGTATTTTATCTTACAATGGATATATGTTTATCCCAGGCATGTTTAAATTCGGTTACTGTGGATTTACCAACCACGTTTGCTGGAAGTTTGTTCCAAGGATCTACTACTCTTTCAGTAAAATAATATTTTCTCATGTTGCCTTTGATCTTTCCCCCAACTAACTTCAGATTGTGTCCCCTTGTTCTTGTGTTCACTTTCCTATTAAAAACACTTCCCTCCTGAACCCTATTTAACCCTTTGACATATTTAAATGTTTCGATCATGTCCCCCCTTTTCCTTCTATCTTCCAGACTATACAGATTGAGTTCATTTAGTCTTGCCTGATACGTTTTATACTTAAGACCTTCCACCATTCTTGTAGCCCGTCTTTGGACCCGTTCAATTTTGTCAATATCTTTTTGTAGGTGAGGTCTCCAGAACTGAACACAGTACTCCAAATGTGGTCTCACCAGTGCTCTGTATAAGGGGATCACAATCTCCCTCTTCCTGCTTGTTATACCTCTAGCTATGCAGCCAAGCATCCTACTTGCCTTTCCTACCGCCTGACCACACTGCTCACCCATTTTGAGACTGTCAGAAATCACTACCCCTAAATCCTTCTCTTCTGAAGTTTTTGCTAACACAGAACTGCCAATGCAATACTCAGATTGAGGATTCCTTTTCCCCAAGTGCATTATTTTACATTTGGAAACATTAAACTGCAGTTTCCATTGCTTTGACCATTTATCTAATAAAGCTAAATCATTTACCATATTACAGACCCCTCCAGGAATATCAACCCTATTGCACACTTTAGAGTCATTGGCAAATAGGCAAACCTTCCCTACCAGACCTTCCCCTATGTCACTCACAAACATATTCAAAAGAATAGGACCCAGAACAGACCCTTGTGGCACACCGCTTCTAACCTGTCTCTGCTCAGAATACTCGCCATTAACAATAACTCTCTGATGTCTATGCTTCAGCCAGCTTGAAATCCACTGAACTATCCAGGGATTAAGTCCAATCTTCACTAATTTATCCATCAGCTCTTTATGTGGAACCATATCAAAGGCTTTGCTGAAGTCCAGATAGGCAATATCCATGGCACCACCTTGATCCAACACCTTTGTGACATAGTCAAAGAGATCAATGAGATTAGTCTGACATGATTTGCCTTCAGTAAAGCCATGCTGATTTGGGTCCAATAAGTTATTGTTTTTTAGGTGCTGATTTATCCTCTTTTTGAGTAGAGTCTCCATCATTTTAACTACAACTGATGTCAAGCTAACTGGCCTGTAGTTACCAGCTTCTTCTCTGGCCATTCTCCAATCCTCAGGAACATCTCCTGTTAATAGGGATTGGTTAAACAAATCAGTAAGGGGGGTAGCAATGACAGATCTGAGTTCTTTAAGAACTCTGGGGTGGATGCCATCTGGACCCATTGCCTTATTTATCTTTAATCGTTCAAGTTCTTCTAAGACATCGGCTTCTAAGATCACTGGAGCTGAATCAGTACAGCTGGAAGCAATGCTATATCCCCCCATAGTATTATTTTGTAAGGTGTCTTTTGAGAAAACTGAACAGAAGTAGCTATTGAAATGGTCAGCGATCTCCTTATTCCCATCAATGCATGTATTATTCCCGGTACTAAGCTTTGTGATGCTGCAGTTTTTCTAAATGTGATTTAGTTTCTGTATGGAATGTCTGAATGAGTAGATATGATCCATGTTTACCAATCTGTCATCTTAGTAGCATTCCAAAAGACTGTAATGCCTAAAACATGTTTTGCATTCTGGATGATAGAGGAGGAGGAGAAGGAAGAAGAAGATGAGGAGTAGGAAGAAGAAGAGTAAGAAAAGGGAACATAGCAGAGTAGCTGGAGGAATGCTTGAACAAAACTGCCAGTATTTAATTCCACAAAAATTAATTATTTTCATAAGCTTTTAGATGAGTCTAATGTTTCATTCTGTTTTAAAAAGAAAAGGTTCACAAATATTATTTTGCCTCTAGCAAGATTCCTTCTGCAAAAGTAGTGTTGAAATTTTCTTGTATTAGTTGTCTCCATTCTTTTCTTTTTTTTAAATACTCCTTGGTTATAAATCGATACACATGGCTGGACATGGCAAGAAACCTCATATTGAAACATGCTCCTGCCTTTATACTTCATGTTGACATCACAAACTAATCGCATAAGGCCTAATTTTTTAAGTCATTTGCAAAACCAATCAGACGCAGAAAAACTAATTTGGATAATAATAATTCCAATTTGATCAAATGGTATCTGTTTGACATGGTTAAACAGGATTAGCAAAAAATAAAAAATGAAACATTTTGTTTTACATGTAAAATATATTTTATTATAAACTCAAATGTTAACATCTTCTTGTAGTTGACAGGAAGTGAACAGTTTGACATACCAGGGCCTTTTCAGATTAACAATTAGACCCCAATGTTTGACTTTAATAAACATAGATTAATGTTCTCCTCTATGCAGTATCTGAAGCTTGTCATTTTACCAAAAGTGCTTATTTCTAGAGATTATTTTCAGATACATCCATATAGTTATCTTGAAAGATTATGGAAGCTGGCTACTTTAACTGTATATTCATTACCATGTTTCAGAATTTCTTTAGCCAGCACCTCTTATGTTTCTTATGATTCCTGACTAGGTAATGATATCACTTAGTTTTTCAGGAACAGCCAATTCTTCTAGATATCACCACCTGGTTGACCTAACCTCTTCTAAAGTTAATCAATGGAGACCATAGTAATTTTTGAGAGGTGGTATTCACTTACCTTCTCTACCGGTTCGGAAATGTGAGTGCACGCAGGGTGCACAAATGTGTGCAGCTTCAAAACATGCAGCGATAGGGGATGGTATAGAGCAGTGATGGTGAACCTATGGCACGGGTGCCACAGGTGGCACGCGGAGTCATATCTGCTGGCACGCAAGCTGTTGCCCTAGCTCAGCTCCAACAAGCATGTGTGTGCCAGCCAGCTGATTTTTGGCTCACACAGAAGGGTCGTTTCTGGGAGGGCGTTTTTGGCTTCCAGAGAGCCTCCAAGGAATGGTGTTTTTATACACCCCTGGCTTCAAGGAAGCCTTTGCAGCCCAGAGAGGGTGAAACACGAGCCTACTGGGACCACCAGAAGTTGGGAAACAGGCTGTTTCCAACCTCCAGAGGGCTTATGTGGAGCGGGGGAAGCAGTTTTCACCCTCCCCAGCCATTGAATTATGGGTGGGGGCACTCATGCATGTGCGATAGCGCATGCCCATGCTCTTTTGGCACCAGAGGGAAAAAAGGTTTGCCATCACTGGTATAAAACCTAGGTGGGTGGGTGGGCCCACCAGCAGCTCATTGCTACCAGTTCGCCCGAATCAGTCTTAACCGGCAAATCATCACCTCTGTAACTTTTAAAAGACTATCTCTGGTTATAAAAGTGAAGCTCTGAAAACAGTGTATACTGCATTTGTATCAACTAAATCAGTGATGGCAAACCCGTGCCATAGGTGGCACATGGAGCCATATCTGCTGGCATGTAAGCTGTTGCATTTTTGGCTTCCAGAGAGCCTCTGGGGCAGACCTGGGCAAAGGGCAGCCCGAGGGCCGGATGCAGCCTGCCTCCTGTTTGTGACTGGCTGGCAGAGGTTGGAAGGAAGGAAGGAAGGAGAAATGGAGGGAGGGAGGGAGGAAGGAAGGAAGGAAAGAAGGAAGGAAGGAGAAATGGAGGAAGGAAGGAGAAATGGAGGGAGGAAGGAAGGAGAAATTCTCTTTCCATGCCCTTTTGCAAAAGTCCAATAAATGCTCATTTTTTAATTGTTCATTGGTTTCATTGGCCTTTCCAAGAAATTTAAAGCAAACCCCCCACCCCACATCTCAGGGGGGTAAAAGGGAGGAGGAAGAAGAAGAGGAATTCAAAGCTACTTTCAGGCAAAGCCTCCACTATGTTTTCTCAACTGACAATGTAAGTCAGTTGAAGAGAGGCAGCTGAAAGGAATATTTTGAAAGAGAAGTAAAGAACTGCCCAAAAGCAGAACTAAAAGGCAGAGAAAATCAGAGAGACAGAAGCTTCTCTCCATCTGGAGAAGGGAGGAAGGAAAGAAGGAAGGAAGGAAGGAAGGAGAAATGGAGGGAACAAGGAAGGAAGGGGTAGGCAATTAATTTATAATTATAATATAATTATAATATAATATATAATTATATATATATATGTTTTCGTAGATTTTCACGGGTACAGGTATGACGGTCTTGGTATATTCGGGTTTCTTCCCGTGTAGGATTTGGAAATTTCTGGCGACGTTTCGACGAGGTCACACTCATCATCTTCAGGCTGGTGTTTCTGTCCTTGTTCTAAGGCGAACACTGTGAGACCTGAGCTGCCTTCCTTCTATAAATACTGGTGACTGGGTGTGGTTTGATGGCTCAGCAATTGCCCGCTGTGTAGAAACTTCCTGGTGAGTCAGTGGGGTAACATCTGGGGTCATTGATGTAGCTGAAGTATGCTGATTAGTTAATGGTTGTTGATTAGGCGTGATATCCTGAGTAGTTGGGTAGTAGTATCCAACTACTCAGGATATCACGCCTAATCAACAACCATTAACTAATCAGCATACTTCAGCTACATCAACGACCCCAGATGTTACCCCACTGACTCACCAGGAAGTTTCTACACAGCAGGCAATTGCTGAGCCATCAAACCACACCCAGCCACCAGTATTTATAGAAGGAAGGCAGCTCAGGTCTCGCAGTGTTCGCCTTAGAACAAGGACAGAAACACCAGCCTGAAGATGATGAGTGGGACCTCGTCGAAACGTCGCCAGAAATTTCCAAATCCTACATATATAATATAATATCATTTATAATTATAATTTATAATTATAATATAATTAACTCAATTCTACCCAATAATATACAGTATTGGGTAGAACTGAGTTAATTATATTAATCCGGCCCTCTAAAACCATCCCAATTTTTCATGCGGCCCCATGGCAAATTAATTGCCCACCCCTGTTTTGGGGGGATGGTGTAGAGCATTTTTTATCCTCCCCCGGCTCCAGGGAAACCTTTGGAGGCTGGGGAGGATGAAACATGAGCCTATTGGGCCCACCAGAAGTTAGGAAATAGGCTGGTTCTGGCCTCCAGAGGGCCTCCGTGGGGTGGGAGAAGCAGTTTTTGCCCTCCACAGGCATTGAATTATGGGTGTGGGCACTCATGCATATGTGATAGTGCACACCCACATTCTTTTGGCACCTGAAGAAAAAAAGGTTCGCCCTCACTACACTAAATCACTATCCGGCCACATTTCGTTTAGCATGTTGCATAAAGCCAGCATCTGACTAATTTATAATCCAATATATCATGCAAACTTAGGAAATCACATTAATTAATGTAATATGCCATGCAAAGGGAGCAGGCATTGTCAAATTATCATTATACTAAACTGTGGCTCCTGCTAATTGTACTTTTCCAGGAAGATACAATTAACATCGTTATAACTTATCTACACTATGAAAGGATTTGCAATTGCAATAAGCAGCAATTTAGTTGTTTGGTTTCAGCTCAGCTTATTATATTTTATTTACTCGACCACTGTTCAATAAATCTTGCCTTAGCAGGATTTGTAAACTCCAGCCACTATTGCAAAGAAAGGCTAAGATTTTGGTATGATTAGCCCAGTCTCAGTAGGCTGAGTAGTTTCCAACTAGGGCTTCTCATTCGAGATATATAATCAAACAAACAGATCGCTATAAGTATGCAGTGCATATACATCCCATGCTGATCTGTTCTCTAAGTGAGCTAGTCTGCTGGATTAGATTTCCTTATCAGATTACTTTATCTGCTTCACAAGTCTCAACACTGTGAGACACGTTGCCCCAGGCTCCTTATTTGAACATAACGATTATCAAGATTGATACAATTTGACAAGAATCCAAGAAATTCTGTGTGAAATGTGTCTGGCGGCTACTTGAGTTGGGGCACAGAAGCGATGAATTGCTTGAAAGAATGAAAAATGGATTCTCTTTTGAACACTAATTTGGCTGGCAATAAATAAATAGAAATGAAAAGAGGTCAAAATGGCCCTTTGACCTCCCAGGCAGCTATTCACATTCAATATTCCACCAAGTAGCTTAAATTCTAGAGCTCCCTGCCAACCATCAAACATTTCTAATATGTCTCAATTTTTTATTATATACACTGCTCAAAAAATAAAGGGGACACTTAAACAACACAATGTAACTCCAAGTAAATCAAACCTCTGTGAAATCAAACTGTCCACTTAGGAAGCAACACATTGACACTCAATTTCACACGCTGTTGTGCACATTCAACGTTGTACAGAACAAAGTATTCAATGAGAATATTTCATTCATTCAGATCTAGGATGTGTTATTTGAGTGTTCCCTTTATTTTTTCGAGCAGTATATACAGTGGCACCTCTACTTATGAACTTAATTCATTCTGTGACCAGGATCTTATGTAGAAAAGTTTGTAAGAAGAAGCAATTTTTCCCATACGAATCAATGTAAAAGCAAATAATGCATGAGATTAGGGAAACCACAAGGAGGGTGGATGTCCTGTTTCCTCCCAGGAGATTCCTAGAGAGGTCCCATGGAGGCTTCTCCCGACCTTTTCCGGCCCTGTTTCCTCCCAGGAGATTCCTAGAGAGGCCCCATGGAGGCTTCTCCCTGCCTTTTCCGGTTACAGTTTCGGAGGCTCGGGTTTATAAGTGGAAAATGGTTCTTGAGAAGAGGCAAAAAAATCTTGAACCACCTGATTCTTATCTAGAAAAGTTCGTACGTAGAGGCGTTCTTAGGTAGAGGTACCACTGTATACAGTATATATTTTTCCCAGAAGATTTTTTAATGTTTGCATTTAGGGTGACTTATTAAGGGGGGGAACTTGATACAGGTTTGATAACACATGGATTTTAGAATGATTCTTGTTTGCCATAGGCGGCAGCAGGGAATGCTTGAGTTTGCTCTTCCTCCTTCTTATAGTATGATATTTGTCCCAGAGGACATGTGAAAAAATATAAACACAGACCAGGCCTTGGATTGGACTGGCAGGGTTCTTCCACAACAGCTTTCCCCAGGCTTGTGTTGGTTGAGAACATTCAGTCAGTCAGTCAAGTACAAATTGGTAGTATAATGTTGTTTATATACATGATATTAGTACTAATAAGAGAGAAACTTGGACAGGGATGGTAGGCATGCTGGTGCACTTATGCATGCCCCTTACTGACCTCTTAGGAATCAGATGAGGTCAACAGTGGATAGTCTAAGAGTAAAGTTTTGGGGGTTTGGTGATGAAACAACAGAGTCCGATATTGAGTTCCATGCATTAACAACTCGGTTGTTGAAGTCATATTTTCTACATTCAAGTTTGGAATGTTTAACTCTGAATTTGTATCTGTTATGCGCTCAGGTATTGTTGTGGTTGAAGCTGAAGTAGTCATTGACAGGAAGGACATTGTAGTAGATGATATTATGGCCTATGCATAGGTATTGTTTAAGGTGGCAAAGCTCTAGGCTTTCTAAGCCTAGGATTTATATGGTATTCTGTTGCGAGTAGAGGAGTGGAGGACTCTTCTCGTAAAGTATCTCTGGACTCTTTCTAATGTATTTATGTCTGAAATGTGGTGTGGGTTCCAGACAGATGAGCTGTATTCAAGGATTGGTCTGGCAAAGGTTTTGTATGCTTTGGTTAGTAGAGTAATATTACTGGAGAAGAAGCTACATAGGATTAGATTAGGTCTTGTTTATCCAACATGTATTTGATGTTTGAATTCTGGAGGGCAGCTGACCAGATAAGGTTGTTCTCCAGCAAGTCCAGAAGATAGACAGCCCAAGTTCTGTCTATTTGCAGACTGTCTAGGTTTGCGTCTTACTCCTTTCCATCAAATCACAAAGCACATTTTTAAAAGCTGTTATGGTTTGGCTTTTTATACCTTGCTTTTAATAAAGCAGGTATTTTTAGTGTGCCCAATGCCAGGTGGAATCTGAGCGCAAGCAACACTTTTAGCCTCATACACTTCTTTTGCTGTCTGTCACACACTCTGCCCCCCAGCCAATTAATTTTGCACAGTGATGTTAAGCAAAATAACCTTTATTGCCCAGATGTACTTAAAACAGAGTGTTCTTAGGAAATGAAAATAAAAAGTGAGTATAGTAGTTCCTTCCTCCAAGGCTTTGTTTGTGAAACTTTTAAAAAAGAAACATTTCCTAGATTCTGGTATGAAATATCCAAGGAAACTAGTGAAGGTGCCTTTGGAGAATTATCATTTGAGACAAACTATTATCACAATGGCAAACAGTAATGAGTCCCTTTCTTTGGAATGTCTATGATAGTTGTTATGTACCCTCGGCGGATCTGATTGGCTAAAACCTTCCCCACGACTATTGGTTGTTGTCAGGCAGCTGGTTTTGGGCGGGTTCTTTATAGTTACGTGATTGGATGTTCTGTCAGCAAGTTGTCAGCCTTAAATACCCTGCAGAGCAAAGTTAAGTGTTGTTGTGTTGTTACTGAATTGAATAAACATTGCTTGCCGTTACCTGCTCTCCACGGGGGTCTTTCTTCCGACATATTAATAGTGATGGCGAACCTTTTTTTCCTCAGGTGCTGAAAGTGCGTGCGTGCACCCTATCATGCCTGCGCGAGTGCCCATGCCCATAATTCAATGCCTGGGGAGGGTGAAAACAGCTTCCCTCACCCTCTGGAAGCCAGAAACAGCGCATTTCCCAACTTGGAGGCCCAGTAAGCTTGTGTTTCGCCCTCCCCAGGCTCCAAAGGTTTCCCTCGAGCCAGGTGAAAGTAAAAACACCCTCCCTCATAATAATAATAATAATAATAATAATAATAATAATAATTATTATTATTATTATTATTATTATTATTATTTATTGGATTTGTATGCCGCCCCTCTCCGTAGACTCGGGGCGGATAACAACAATGATAAAAACAGCATGTGACAATCCAATAATAAAACAGCTAAAAACCCTTATTTATAAAAACCAAACATACACACAAACATATCATGCATAACTTGTAATGGCCTAGGGGGAAGAAATATCTCAACTCCCCCATGCCTGGTGGTATAAATGAGTCTTGAGTAGTTTACGAAAGACAGGGAGGGTGGGGGCAATTCTAATCTCCGGGGGGAGTTGGTTCCAGAGGGCCGGGGCTGCCACAGAGATGGCTCTTCCCCTGGGGCCAGCCAAATGACATTGTTTAGTTGACAGAAACATAGAAACATAGAAGTCTGACGGCAGAAAAAGACCTCATGGTCCATCTAGTCTGCCCTTATACTATTTTCTGTATTTTATCTTAGGATGGATATATGTTTATCCCAGGCATGTTTAAATTCAGTTACTGTGGATTTACCAACCACATCTGCTGGAAGTTTGTTCCAAGGATCTACTACTCTTTCAGTAAAATAATATTTTCTCATGTTGCTTTTGATCTTTCCCCCAACTAACTTCAGATTGTGTCCCCTTGTTCTTGTGTTCACTTTCCTATTAAAAACACTTCCCTCCTGGACCTTATTTAACCCTTTAATATATTTAAATGTTTCGATCATGTCCCCCCTTTTCCTTCTGTCCTCCAGACTATACAGATTGAGTTCATTAAGTCTTTCCTGATACGTTTTATGCTTAAGACCTTCCACCATTCTTGTAGCCCGTCTTTGGACCCGTTCAATTTTGTCTATATCTTTTTGTAGGTGAGGTCTCCAGAACTGAACACAGTATTCCAAATGTGGTCTCACCATCATTCTATATAGTGGGATCATAATCTCCCTCTTCCTGCTTGTTATACCTCTAGCTATGCAGCCAAGCATCCTACTTGCTTTCCCTACCGCCTGACTGCACTGTTCACCCATTTTGAGACTGTCAGAAATCACTACCCCTAAATCCTTTTCTTTTGAAGTATTTGCCAACACTGAACTGCCAATACAATACTCAGATTGAGGATTCCTTTTCCCCAAGTGCATTATTTTACATTTGGAAACATTAAACTGCAGTTTCCATTGCTTAGACCATTTATCTAGTAAAGCTAAATCATTTACCATATTACAGACGCCTCCAGGAATATCAACCCTATTGCACACTTTAGAGTCATCGGCAAATAGGCAAACCTTCCCTACCAAACCTTCCCCTATGTCACTCACAAATATATTAAAAAGAATAGGACCCAGAACAGATCCTTGTGGCACACCGCTTGTAACCTGACTCTGCTCAGAATACTCGCCATTAACAATAACTCTCTGATGTCTACGCTTCAGCCAGCTGCAAATCCATTGAACTATCCAGGGATTAAGTCCAATCTTCACTAATTTATCTATCAGCTCTTTATGTGGAACCGTATCAAAGGCTTTGCTGAAGTCCAGGTAGGCAATATCCACGGCACCACCTTCATCCAACACCTTTGTGACATAGTCAAAGAAATCAATGAGATTAGTCTGACATGATTTGCCTTCAGTAAAGCCATGCTGATTTGGGTCTAATAAGTTTTTTTTTTTTAGGTGCTGATTTATCCTCTTTTTGAGTAGAGTCTCCATCATTTTAACTACAACTGATGTCAAGCTAACTGGCCTGTAGTTGCCAGCTTCTTCTCTACTGCCCTTCTTGTGAATAGGCACAACACTGGCCATTCTCCAATCCTCAGGAACTTCTCCTGTTAACAAGGATTGGTTAAACAAATCAGTCAGGGGGGTAGCAATGACAGATCTGAGTTCTTTAAGAACTCTGGGGTGGATGCCATCTGGACCCATTGCCTTATTTATCTTTAATCGTTCAAGTTCTTCTAAGACATCGGCTTCTAAGATCACTGGAGCTGAATCCGTACAGCTGGAAGCAATGCTATATCCCTCTATAGTATTATTTTGTAAGGTGTCTTTTGAGAAAACTGAACAGAAGTAGCTATTGAAATGGTCAGCGATCTCCTTATTCCCATTAATGCATGTATTATTCCCGGTACTAAGCTTCGTGATGCCGCAGTTTTTCTTCTTCTTATCATTAATATATCTGAAGAAGGTTTTATCCCCCTTCTTTACAGATTTGGCAATTTCTTCCTCTTTTGAGGCTTTAGCAGCATATATTATCTGTTTTGCCTCCTTCTGTCTCATTTTATATACCTCCCTATCAGCTATACTTCCAGACTCTTTATACCTCCTATAGGCAGCCTTTTTTTCATTGACTATAGCCCTTACATCATTGCTAAACCATAGCGGTTTCTTCTTCCTTTTACCTTTAGTTATTTGTCTTACATACAGTCCAGTGGCTTTTAAGATGGCCTTTTTTAATACAGTCCACTGGATGCTCGCTCCTGCCATTTTATCCCTCCCCTTTAATTCATTATCTAAATATTCTCCCATTGCATTAAAATTTGTTTTTCTGAAATCCAATACTTTGGTTGCATTATAGGATTGCTCACAATGAGTTTTTACATCAAACCACAA
Organism: Erythrolamprus reginae; assembly: GCF_031021105.1. Lineage (NCBI taxonomy): Eukaryota > Metazoa > Chordata > Lepidosauria > Squamata > Dipsadidae > Erythrolamprus > Erythrolamprus reginae. The sequence continues at coordinate 51,071,506 of NC_091951.1, forward strand.
ACATAGATGGTCACTGCAACCTAAATTTTCTCCCACCTTGACATCTGAAACCCAATTCCCATTCGTAAAAACTAAATCTAGAATATTCTCCCCTCTAGTTGGTGTCTTAACCAGCTGTGCCAGAGCTGCTCCTGTAAAGGCCTCTACTATATTCTTACTTTTGCATGTAAGGGCACTGGGGATATTCCAGTCAACATCAGGCATGTTGAAATCACCCATAACCACAATATCTCCCTTTACTGCCATTTGGGTAAGGACAGGACCAGGAGAAGGCCAACTCTGTGGGACCTTATCGGTCGCTGGGATTTGTGGGGTAGTAGGTGGTTCCGGAGGCCAATGCCATGTAGGGCTTTAAAGGTCATGACCAACACTTTGAATTGTGACCGGAAACTGATCGGCAGCCAATGCAAGCCACGGAGTGTTGAAGAAACATGGGCGAATCTTGGAAGCCCCACAATGGCTCTTGCGGCTGTGTTCTGCACGATCTGAAGTTTCCTCATCCTCCCAGAGGCTCTCTGAAAGCCAAAAACACCCTTCCAGAGCCTCTGGTGTGAGCCAAAAATCAGCCAGCTGGCACACACATGCATGTTGGAGCTGAGCTAGGCCAACGACTCGCATGCCAGCAATTATGGCTCTGTGCCATCACTGGTCTATGAGATTCTCAGTTATCCACGTCATGGTTGTTCCAACTGGACTTGATTTTTCCTTGAAGATGTTTCATTTCTCATCCAAGATTCATTTCTGACTGAATGGTGGGGGGCATACAAATCTAATTAATAATAATAGTAATAATCTATACTCCTTGCAGTCATTTGGTTGTTAGCACTCTTTCTGAGAGTTGCTGAGGCCACTTAGAGGTTTGTCTGTGTCCTCAGGGTCACCTGAATAGTGCAAATGGGTGTGGAACATTCCTGGAATTGCTGTTCTATCCTCGGCCTATGCAGCTTGAAAACAAAGGAGGAATGCACGCACTGATATTTCAAATCAATCTCTTTATATAGAAAGTCTCATTTATACACGCTAAACTCATGTATGTGATTTCATTAGGATCCAGATTTGTTTGTTTGTTTGTTTGTTTGTTTTTTGATTGATTGATTGATTGATTGATTTTTATGCCACCCTCCTCCTCAGACTTAGGGTGGCTCACATCTATAAAAATAACAACATCTAGAAATCTAAATCTACAAAATTTAGCCCATCTACAAAGATGGGCTAAATTCTTGTAGCCCATCTACAAAGATGGGCTAAATATTCTTGTAGCCCATCTACAAAGATGGGCTACAAGAATGGTGGCAGGTCTTGAGCATAAAACGTATCAGGAAAGACTTCATGAACTCAATCTGTATAGTCTGGAGGAAAGAAGGAAAAGGGGGAACATGATCGAAACATTTAAATATGTTAAAGGGTTAAATAAGGTTCAGGAGGGAAGTGTTTTTAATAGGAAAGTGAACACAAGAACAAGGGGACACAATCTGAAGTTAGTTGGGGGAAAGATCAAAAGCAACGTGAGAAAATATTATTTTACTGAAAGAGTAGTAGATGCTTGGAACAAACTTCCAGCAGACGTGGTTGGTAAATCCACAGTAACTGAATTTAAACATGCCTGGGATAAACATATATCCATTGTAAGATAAAATACAGGAAATAGTATAAGGGCAGACTAGATGGATCATGAGGTCTTTTTCTGCCGTCAGTCTTCTATGTTTCTATGTTGCTATGTTGCTGAAAACATCCTAAAACCCCAATTTCTTAAAAATCAGTCACTCACATTCACCCAACCATGCCTATAAATTCATTCGTAGGCCAGGGCTGGATGTTAAACTTAGTGGCCCAAAGCTATGTGGGTGGCCTTAGGCCAGTCATTCTCCCTCAGCCCTAGGAAGGAGGAAATGGCAAACCACTTCCAAAATCTGGCCAAGGAAACCAAAAGGAAAAGAAGAAGAAAAGAAGGCTAAACAAAAGTTGAATTCAGAGGTGAAATGCTCCTGGTTCACTTGTGTCTGTTGGTCATTGAAGAGTTGGTCGCAAAGGCAGCATGTAAAATTACCAAAATGGCGGCATCCGGGCAAGTAGGCAGAGCCTCGTGCTGCCTTCATGACCGGCTCTCTGACAACCAACAGGCATGAGTGAACTGGGAGCATTTCATCCCTGGTTGAATCACCTTTGATTCCCTAGGACAGGGGCCTCAAACTCAATTTATCTGGGGGGGCGCTGGGGGTACAGTCTGGGTGAGGCTGGGCCGCATCAGGTTTTCCACAAGAAAAGCTCTTACAAAAACATTCCAATGTTATCAAATGTCACTCAAATACTCCTTTTCAGAGGTGATTCCCTAAACCAGAGGTCTCCGATCTTGGCCACTTTAAAACTTGTGGACTTCAACTCCCAGAATTCCTCAGCCAGCATAGCTGAGGAATAGCCATTGCATAGCTGACTGGAGAATTCTGGGAGTTGAAGTCCATAAGTCTTAAAGCAGCCAAGGTTGAGAGACACCCCACCCTCCCTGATCTAAACACCCCACCCTGCCTTTCCGTTCACCTGTCGGACCCACCGCCTTCGTCCAGAAAAGCCGAAAAAGCAGGTAGGCAGGCAGGCGGGGAGGAGAGCCAGAGCCGCAGGCCTCGCCTGCTGCAGCAGTGCTGGCCACAATGAGGCACGTCGGTTTGCTCAGCCTCTCCGACATGCCGGGTGGGGGAGTGGGGCGCCGACGGTGGCAGCAACCTGCAGAGGGAAAAGAGAAGCGAGCTTTGCGACCGAGGAGGAGGAACCACGGCGTGCTTTCTGCCCCAAAAGCCCAACTTGTGCAAGCGCCCTTGAGTCGGCCACCCTCTAACGCAGTGATTTTCAACCTTTTTTGAGCGGTGGCACATTTTTTACATTTACAAAATCCTGGGGCACACCACCAACCAAATTGACACTAAATGACACTCTAAGACAATACATATTATACATATTATCTCCCCCTTGTGTGTGTGTGTGTGTATACACACTCTTGAACCATTTCCAAAAACAGGTGAGGGCTGGGAGTTTTCCTCTCTTATTCTTTGGGTGCTTTTTATCATATGCTTTAAATCAAGAGTCACTTCTCTCTCTCTCTTGTTTCTCTCTCTTTCCTTTCATTCTCCGCCTCAGTCATTTTCTCATTTATTTATTTTCTCTCATTTCTCTCTCCCTTTCTCTCCTCTCTCTCTTTCTTGCTTTCTCTCTCTCACTCCCTCACTCTTTCTCTCTCTTGCTTTCTCTCTCTTTCTCTCACACTCTTTCTTTCTCTCTATTTCTCTCTCTCTTTCTTTTTTTCTTTCTTTATGTCTTGCTTTCTGTTGTATCCTGTAATGGCTACCTTGTAACTCTGTAAATAGTTTGTTCCTCTTTCAGCGCTGTCTGAGCCCAAGCAGGAAGTCGCTCCTGATTGGCTCAGACGCGGCCGGCTCTAGCTTTGGCGGGAACCGCAAATATATAAAAGGAGCGGTTTCTCCAGGCAGAGTCAGTCGGTACTCGCTGAATTGTCACTTTACCTTGCTGAGCTGTCACTTGTTCTCTGAGCTGAATAAAAGTACCGATTGCTCAAAACCCTGTCTCTGGGTCTACTTCACTGGCGACGAACGGACGGAAGAAACTTCGCGTGCAACATGGACAAAATCCAGATCGGCCAGGCTCCGGAACTCTTCGATCCCGAGAAATCGACATGGGACGAGTACATGGCCACCTTCGAGATCTTCCTCGAGGCGGCGGGAATGCAGGACGCCGAAGCCGATCGCAGACGGGCTATTTTCCTTAACTACTGCGGCGCAGAAATCCGTAGACTTGCCCAAACTCTCACCGAACCGGAACAAGCAAGAGCCACAGCGTGGGACGTCCTACAACAAAAACTGGCGAGCCATTTCAAGCCGACCAAACCAGCCATGGTTTTTCGGCATCAATTCCACATGATGGCTCAGAGGGAAACCGAGTCGATCAGCCAGTTTACAACGCGGCTTCGAACGGTACTTGCTCAATGCAAGTTTAAAGACCCGGAAGCTCGCCTCACCGACGCCTTGGTTTTCGGCATGAAAAGCAGCACGGTGAGAAATAAACTCCTCATCGAAGAAGAGCCGAGCCTACAAACCGTGATTAAACTGGCGCAAACCGCAGAAGCAGCCGACGCAGCGGCGAGAGAATTGAAAGAGCACGGAAGGCGAGAACTCATTGCAAAAATCGACTCCGCGTCTCCCAGCGCCGTGGAAACAGACAACAGCCAACAAATTCCCAGCGGAGACAACTGCCTCCTGGTGCAAGACCAGCCGAGACACCTGAGAGCTACTCACCCAGCCCCCTGTGCGGGCTGCCGGGGAAATCACCAGCGCCATCGATGCCCCTTCCGAGATGCTACATGCCGCCGTTGCAACCGGAGAGGCCACATCGCCATCGCATGCAGAGCAACAGCGCCAGAGGAAACATTTGCCACACCGCAATACCAGCGACCTCAAAACCAGACCCCCCAAGCGCGAGAAAGGAGACCATTCCGCAACGCGGGTCAAAGGAACTACTCAACCGCTAACCGCGACTACTATAGAGGTAACTCTCAATTTTCCGTGAATAACACGGCAACCAAAAAAGGGGCTAAAATTGTTATATCACTGTTACTCAATAACCAACCTTGCTCAATGGAGCTGGATACGGGCTCTAGATATACCATCATGCCCTGGGAAAAATTTAAACTGTATATGCCTAATGTATCTAAGGCTGACCTAAATCAAACCTCTTTGGTGATTAGAGACTTTCAGGGGGGAGTAATCTCGGTCTTGGGAACAGCAAATGTACCTATCGCATTCAAGAATGTTAAATGTACCCTTCCCATGCTTATTGTAACAGGGGCCAAGCACTCTCTTCTGGGTTTAGCATGGATGGAACCACTGGGGATCGAGATTTCGGGTGTGTGTAATGTAAACTGTTATGATATGCCTAACTTTGTGAAAGAGTTCCCTGAAGTGTTCAGCCCCACACTGGGATTGTATAAGGGGCCCCCTATATCTTTCTCTATTGACCCCAAGGTCCCACCGATCAGACTAAAACCTCGCAGGGTCCCCCTGCCGCTCCTCCCCAAACTAGACATACAGCTGGACAAACTCATTAGCCAAGGTATTTTGGTCCCTGTGGAACAGGGGCCATGGGAAACTCCCATAGTTACCCCTCTGAAGCCAGATGGCTCTTTAAGAGTTTGCGCTGATTACAAATCGACCCTAAACAAGGCACTCCAACACCACCCCTACCCCATCCCGGTTGTGCAACAACTGCTACACTCCCTGGGGGAGGGAAAAAGGTTCGCAAAGATCGACCTGGCGCAAGCTTACCAGCAACTTCCGGTCGATGAACAAACAGCAAACGCTCAAACAATTGTAACGCACAGGGGGGCTTTCAAATGCACGAGGTTACAGTTTGGGGTAAGCATAGCCCCAGGAATATTCCAGAGCATTATGGAACGCCTATTGTCAGGGGTAAATGGGGCCATCCCATACTTTGATGACATCTTAATTGCAGGGGAAAACCAGGAACAAGTAAACAAAAGAATAAGGGAAGTACTTAAGAGGTTACAGGACAAAGGTTTAAGAATCAAGCCTGATAAATGTGTTTGGGGAACCAACAGTATAGAATTCCTAGGATATAAAATAGATAAGGAAGGTATCCACCCCACAACAGAGAAGCTGAGAGCAATTAGAGAAGCCCCAGAGCCACGAGATAAGAATGAGTTGCAGGCATTTTTGGGCCTCCTTAATTTTTATTCCGTTTTTTTAAAGCAGAAGGCAACAGTAGCAGAGCCTCTCCATCGTTTACTCCAGAAGGAAGCCCGCTGGACATGGGGGAAAACTGAACGTGAAGCTTTTTCTCAAATAAAAAATTTATTAACTTCTAAAAGTGTAGTAGTCCAATATAGTGCTTCACTACCCATTAGGCTCACGTGCGACGCTTCGCCGTACGGCATAGGAGGAGTCCTAGCTCACGTTCTACCTAATAAGACAGAGGCCCCAATAGCATTTTTTTCAAGAACCATGACCAGCACAGAAAGGAATTATAGCCAGTTAGACAAGGAGGCTCTAGCATTAGTGGCAGGAGTAAAGAAGTTTCACAATTACATTTTTGGAAGAAGCTTTGAGCTAGTCACTGACCACAAACCCCTACTAGGCCTGCTAGCCCCCAACAAGCCCACTCCACCTTTTATGTCTCCAAGACTAATCAGATGGGCTCTTTTCCTCTCAGGGTATCAGTATGAGCTCACCCACAAGGGGGGGAAGGAAATCAATCATGCAGACGGTCTCAGCAGATGCCCCATAACAGACTTAGTGGAAGACCCTGCTCCTTCCACAGATGTGTTAATGATAGAACTCGAGGAAAACCCACTAACCACAGCAAAAGAGGTAGCTGCACACACGCAGCAAGATCAAATCCTTAAACAAGTGGTGAACTGTGTTCTAAAGGGATGGCAAAATGATGTTGTGAAACCTGAATTGTGTGATTTTAAAAACAAAAGACTTGAGTTATCGTATGTAAAAGGTTGTTTGCTGTGGGGGGATAGAGTGATCATCCCCAAAAGCCTAAGGGGAAAGGTACTCAAAATGTTACATGTGGGTCATCCTGGGATTGTCAGGATGAAGAGCCTGGCAAGGGGGCATTTATGGTGGCCAGGGCTGGATGCTGATATTGAAAGTTGGGTTTCAAAGTGTGATCCGTGCCAAGAGTCACGGCCCAGTCCCCCCAAAACAACTCCGGCTGAGTGGGAACAGCCTGCTGGTCCTTGGTCTAGAATCCACATTGATTTTGCTGGCCCAGTGGGGTCTCAGTATTTTTTAATAGTGGTTGATGCCTTCTCCAAATGGTTGGAAATAATAGCAATGAACAACATAACCACAAGTGCCACTATCAAAGTATTGAGCAGACTGTTTGCATCCCATGGTTGCCCAGATCTCTTAGTGTCTGACAATGGGCCACAGCTAACAGCCAGGCAATTCGAATTGTTCCTAGATGGCCTAGGGGTCAGGCATGCCCTCATCTCGCCTTATTCGCCCTGGGCTAACGGATTGGCAGAACGTTACGTACGGGTGGCAAAGGAGGCATTGCGCAGATCAGGCCCTGGGGATGTGCAACAGAACTTGGACCAATTCTTACTCACCCAACACATTACCCCTAACTCGCACACACATGTAAGCCCTGCAGAGTTATTGATGGGAAGGAAGTTGAGGTCACCACTAGACAGGTTAAACCCAAGGTTCTGTGTTAATAATAACCAAATGTGTACAAAACCTGAAAGAGAAATGTATTTGGGACAAAATGTATATGTAAAAAGTTTTGACGGAAATGTAAACTGGATGAAGGGAATTATTGTTAAGCAAAATGCACCTAAGACCTATGTTGTTAAACTAGAGGATGGTCGTTTGTGGAAACGACACATAGACCACATTCGGAAGCGAACAGAAAATCAATTGCCACAAACCGCTGACATGGACTCTCCCCCTTCAACAGACTTTAGTACATTGCCCGAAATAAGAGATACGCAAAGAGACTTATCGGGCCAGGGGGAACCATCCAGCGACGCCGAACCATCCTCGTCCTCCGAAGCCTTCGTGGGGCCCGCCAGGCCAAGTCCGCCACACCGGGAGAACAGCGGCGAGCCATCCTCCACAGTCAGTGGCGAAGGAGCAATTGAACTGCGCAGGTCAGCGCGAGCTCCTCAGAGGCCTCACCGATTGGACGACTTTGTCACATGGCTTTCTTGATGGATGTGTCCAACTATGAGGGGAGGGGTGTTGTATCCTGTAATGGCTACCTTGTAACTCTGTAAATAGTTTGTTCCTCTTTCAGCGCTGTCTGAGCCCAAGCAGGAAGTCGCTCCTGATTGGCTCAGACGCGGCCGGCTCTAGCTTTGGCGGGAACCGCAAATATATAAAAGGAGCGGTTTCTCCAGGCAGAGTCAGTCGGTACTCGCTGAATTGTCACTTTACCTTGCTGAGCTGTCACTTGTTCTCTGAGCTGAATAAAAGTACCGATTGCTCAAAACCCTGTCTCTGGGTCTACTTCACTTTCTCTCTCTCTTTCTCTCTCCCCCCTCTCTCTTGCTCTCTCTCCCTCAGTGTCTCACTCTCTTTCTTTCTCTCTCTCTTGCTTTCTTTTTCTCTCTCTTGCTTTCTTTCTCTCTTTCTCTCTCTCTCTCTCTTGCTTTCTTTCTCTGTCTCTCTCCCCTCTCGCGGCACACCTAACCATGTTCCGCGGCACACTAGGGTGCCACGGCACACTGGTTGAAAAACACTGCTCTAACGGTGAAGAGAGAAGGGGGCAGGGGGCTTTCCTGAGGCTGCTTGCTTTGCGGATCTGGGGTTGTCCCCACCCCGTAGTCACTTTACATTATTATGAAACTCAGACCGCACTCACATTACACTTTAGAAACATAGAAACATAGAAGACTGACGGCAGAAAAAGACCTCATGATCCATCTTATACTATTTTCTGTATTTTATCTTAGGATGGATATATGTTTATCCCAGGGGTGTTTAAATTCAGTTACTGTGGATTTATCTACCACGTCTGCTGGAAGTTTGTTCCAAGGATCTATTACTCTTTCAGTAAAATAATATTTTCTCATGTTGCTTTTGATCTTTCCCCCAACTAACTTCAGATTGTGTCCCCTTGTTCTTGGGTTCACTTTCCTATTAAAAACACTTCCCTCCTGGACTTTATTTAACCCTTTAACATATTTAAATGTTTCGATCACGTCCTCCCTTTTCCTTCTGTCCTCCAGACTATACAGATTGAGTTCATGAAGTCTTTCCTGATACGTTTTATGCTTAAGACCTTCCACTATTCTTGTAGCCCGTCTTTGGACCCGTTCAATTTTGTCAATATCTTTTTTGTAGGTGAGGTCTCCAGAACTGAACACAGTATTCCAAATGGTCTCACCAGCACTCTATATAGCGGGATCATAATCTCCCTCTTCCTGCTTGTTATACTTCTAGCTATGCAGCCAAGCATCCTACTTGCTTTCCCTACCGCCTGACTGCACTGTTCACCCATTTTGAGACTGTCAGAAATCACTACCCCTAAATCCTTTTCTTCTGATATTTGATATTGATTGATATTTGATATTTGATTTGATATTGAGTGGGGGCCACAAACTATTGTCCTGCGGGCCGCAGTTATCCCATAGAATAGAATAGAATAGAATTTTTATTGGCCAAGTGTGATTGGACACACAAGGAATTTGTCTTGGTGCATATGCTCTCAACGTACATAGGCTGCGAGTTTGAGACCCCTGCCCTAGGACTAGGTTGTTTCCATTGTAAGAAAGGTAAACTCATTCCTTAGCTAAGTCTTCATGTAACAGCTCCTTTTCATCTCCTTCTGGCCTTGCTGCTAAACTTGAATCCCAATGTAGAGTTCACACCACATAGTAATTAATATTTTGGCCACATTCTTACCTGGGAGTGGGGAGTCTGTAATCTTATTAATGCAATCAGTATCTTCTCTCCATGTCTGTGGGTTGCGCTGACTCCAAATGAAGATATGATTGCATTGCAACTCCTCAATAGTCCTGCCTTATGAGGTTGCCAGAGGTAACAATGATGCTTTGGAAGTTTCTGACTGACAGCCTTTGCAGCAAAGTCAGCAAGCCTTCCATCTCGATTATCCTTCCACAGCAGAGCTCCTGCAAATCCCAGGCAGGCTATTCATACTGATCACTTCTCCCCAGTTCTGCCAGGGCTGCAGAATCTGAACCTAACAGTCTTGCAAAGTGGGGGAAGGGGGATGTGGAATCCTGAAAAATACATATTTCAACATTTTTTTTATTTTAAAAAATTGGTTTGGTCTAGAATGCTCATAGCTTCCAGGTTAAAACTATAGTTGAGTCTCTCCATTCGTGGTGAGATAGAATATAGAATAGAATAGAACAGAATATAATTCTTTATTGGCCAAGTGTGATTGGACACACAAGTGGTGTTGGGCGAACCAAACTTGCAAAGTTCGGGTTCGTGCCGAACTTTGCAGTGTTCCACATGCCGAACCCGAAGGTTCGGCATTCAGCGTTCGTTCGAACGCCACAAAGTGCCACCGCCTGGGAGGAGATTGGGGAATCCCATTGTGGGATTCCCTATCTCCTTTTGCTTGCAGCGCCACTGCGGCATCCTTTTCCGTAAAAATAAAAGGAAGCAAAAGGAGGTGAGGAATTCCCCACCTCCTTGTTTATTTTTATGGAAAAGAATGCCGCAGCAGCGCTGCTGCTGTTCGGGTTCGGGTTCAGCAAACTCACCTGAACTTCACGGCAAAGTTCGGCCGAACTCGCCAAACCCGAACTTTGTTGGGTTCGCCCAAAACTACACACAAGGAATTTGTCTTTGGTGCAGATGCTCTCAGTGTACATAAAAGAAAAAGATACATTTGTTAAGAATCATGAAGTACAACATTTATTGATTGTCATATGTGTCAAATAATAATAATAATAATTAATAATTAATAATAATAATAATAATAATAATAATAATAATAATAATAATAATAATAATTCTTTTCTTTTCTTCTTTTGGGGAGAATAGTTAAGGGAATTATATAATACCAGTCTGCAAATTTGAGAGGGGAGATACTTTGGAAAGGTTTAAGAGGGTGAAAGAGGAAGTAGAAAGGGAGGAAGAGAAGGAAAGAGGGGTAGAGGGAGAGTGAAGGTGCAAGTAGGTAGGTGGAGAAGATGAAAGATAGAGGGGAGTTTGAAAGAAAATGATGGGGAAAAAATAGACCGGGGGTGGTAAAAGAAGAAGGGAATTTTTGATTAGAAGATAAGAAATCTGTATGATTTCTGTAGTGTTGGATGGTGTATATATACGCTGCTCAAAAAAATAAAGAGAATGCATAAACAACACAATATAACTCCAAGTAAATCAAACTTCTGTGAAATCAAACTCTCCACTTAGGAAGCAACACTGATTGACAATCAATTTCACATGCTGTTGTGCACATTCAACTTTGCACAGAACAAAGCATTCAATGAGAATATTTCATTCATTCAGATCTAGGATGTTTACAACGAGTTCATATTTATAACCGTTGCCACATCTCAAGATCCTGTGATTCCCACCCACCCACCCTTGGCGACCTTCTCACAAGCAAAGTCATTGGAAAAGCAAAGTCATTGGAAAAGCCTGGGTTACTAACTTATAAGCTGCAGTGATTCACTTAACAGTGGCATAAAATGGGGCAAAAGTCACTTAACAAACATCGCACTTAACAACAGAAATGCTGAACACAGTTGTGGTTGTAAGTTGAGGATTATCCGTACATGATATATCAATGTGGATGCCTTGTAGATAAAGATGATATGAATTATAAACACAGATACACACATCTACATCTAGATAGCTATGCATGTTGTGACTACACAAACACACACCAATACATACACACATAGCTGTGCCATCATATGTCATATACACACACACACGTACTTATTCATTCACCGTTTAATTGAATTCCCCTAAATCTTCTGTTACATTTCATCTAATCAAATAGCGCAACCTGCATAAGTCATTCCAACTGTCAGAGCTTCTAATTCTGCCTTCCTTGTAATATATTCACTTCGTAAGTCAAATAGATATGGGGACAGTTTGCATCCTTGCCTAATTCCTTCCCCTACATTGCTTCTCCAAGCACAGTTAGTTCTAGCAGTTCCTCAAATTCTTTTAGCACACGTCAACTGTACCAGGATCTTTCTTCGCATTAATCTTATAACCTGTCAGTATGTCCTCCAAGTCACATCTTACAGGAACAACTATTTTCTAAGTTTAACCTTTATATTGATAGAAATAATCCCATGGTCTAGTGCACAATTTGCATTTGAAACCCTCCTTACTGGAGTATATTTTTCCCATTTTCCATTGCCTATCACATAGTCAATTTTATTTGCACCTAGTGATGGCCACGTCTAAGGTCTGCATTGCTGTAATTTAAAGCTGAGATTGGAAATAAAGAACTAATTATGTTCATGAAATCTTTGACCTGTCTCCTGTGATTCTACAGTACAATAGCACATTCCAGTCATGCCTTACTATATTTTTCCTATCTCTTAAAATTTATCTACCTGTCAAAGGGGCATAACATAGAAATTAATTAGTTAAACCATTATTTCTATCAGATAGAATCTTGCTACTGAATTGGTTTATATCAGGCTTATATCTTGCATTGTCTTCTTTAAGTATTAGTCATATTCCATTCTGCATTTGAGTAATCAGCTGATTTAAAGTGGCCCATTCCAGTCCATCTATATTTACTTATTCCTAAAAGTTTCAATTTAGTACGCATCATTTCTGCCTTAAAAATGCTTGGGTTTGTGGTTTTCACATTCCATTTCCTAATGATGTTTTTGAAACCAAGGAAGTTTTCCTTCACCCTGAGACACCAGTATCCTTGTCATATTGATCTGGCCATGTCATCACTCCAAATCTATTTGTCAAATATTTTCCCTAAAAAATATTTTTTCTTTATTGAAGTCTGGTAGTCTACCAAAGGAGCAATTAACAAGCATATTGATCTAGATCCAACATATGAATACATAAGGAACTTTGAATGACCAATCAACAAGAGAACCAATCCGCTGCTTAGAATTTAAATATAGCACCAAATGAACAACCAATTACATGACCAACTGATCACACTGGCACACAAAATGTTTATAAGTTAAATGTGAAAAGGACAATTAATTCTACTGATGATGTTACCTTGTCTGGTCATGAAATGTTGAAAAACTAAATTGAAGCAATTTGGAGAGCAAGCCACTGCTATGAGCCACGGTGGCACACTGGTTAGAGTGCAGTACTGCAGGCTGCCTGCAATTTGGCAGTTCAAATCTATTTATTTATTTATTATTTATTTATTTATTTTGTCCAATACACAATGAGGGTTTTAGTGGGTATATATCAATATACCCATAGTAAAATACATGATGAAGGTTATAGAGGAGATACTCTCTATATAGAGAGAGTATCTTTGTTAGGTATAAAATATACCTAACAAAGAATAGAAAAGAAGGTATTGTAATAGAACATATCAATGAAAGAATAGAAGAAGAGATATAGGAATAGAAGAAAGGGATAGGAGATATAGGAGAGCAATAGGACAGGGGACGGAAGGCACTCTAGTGCACTTGTACTTGCCCCTTACTGACCTCTTAGGAATCTGGATAGGTCAACCGTAGATAATCTAAGGGTAAAGTGTTGGGGGTTTGGGGATGACACTATGGAGTCCGGTAATGAGTTCCATGCTTAGACAACTCGGTTACTGAAGTCATATTTTTTACAGTCAAGTTTGGAGCTGTTAATATTAAGTTTAAATCTGTTGTGTGCTCTTGTGTTGTTGTGGGTTAGGGTTAGGGTCTCATCAGGCTCAGGTTTGACTCAGCCTTTCATCCTTCTGAGCTGGGTAAAATGAGGACCATATTGTTGAGGGCAATAGGCTGACTCCGTAAACTGCTTAGAGAGGGCTGTAAAGGGCTGTGAAGCGGTATAGAAGTGCTATTGCTATTGCTATTTAGCATGTTTCCAGCTTAATAAAGAGAGTCAGTATTTGGTACCAAAACTTGCCTAAATGTTTAACCATATCCAAGTAGCATTTATACTTATAGCAATAGTATTTAGGCTTATATACCGCTTCACAGTGCTTTTATAGCCCTCTCTAAGTGGTTTACAGAATCAGCATATTGCCCCCAACAATCTGGGTCCTCATTTTACCCACCTCGGAAGGATGGAAGGCTGAGTCAACCTTGAGCCGGTGGTGAAATTTGAACTGCTGAACTACAGCTAACAGTTAGCTGAAGTAGCCTGCAGTGCTGCACTGCGCCACCCTGACTCTAAATAAATATAGGAATGTTTGCTGTTGAGGAATTGATTAATAGGATTTATATGGCTGCCCACCAACCTTCAGTGATTCTGGATGAGTTACAACCAAAAGATTCTTCCCGGCATAAGTTTAATTGTCCCAGTTCTGGATAGGTTGGCCTCCTTGACAATTTACAGAGGTCCACCTGTTCTCATTCCCTTGTGGCAGGGGTGGGTTCCTCCCAGTTCAGACCAAATTGCCCAAACCGTTAGTGACCAAATCGTTAGCCATGTAATTTTGGCAACAGGGATCTGATTCTGTCCATGCTGGTCTGTGCTCACTGCCATCTTTTTTTCGGAATTTTCAGCTGATTTTTCTGTGTTTGGATGACTTCTCCTCATTCTGTGCTTTTAGAAAAAAAGCCTTCCCACCCACCCCCAGGTTAATACTGACCTTTATTTCTTCACCTGAAGCACAGCTGATCCGCTCCTCAGCTGTATCCACCTTCTGAGTATGCGCAGAAGTGAAATTGCCCTAGGGGGCGCATGCGCGCAGGCGAAACTTCGTGATACGAACTGGCGGCAAAGATAAGTGGAATCCACCCCTGCCTTGTGGATTATGCTTTACTTTATCCCTTCTCTTTCAACTTCATCATCATAATGAAGAGCCAAGGTGGCGCAGCAGGTAGAGTGCTGTACTGCAGGCCACTGAAGCTGACTGTAGATCTGTAGGTCAGCAGTTCAGATCTCATCACCGGCTCAAGGTTGACTCAGCCTTCCATCCTTCCGAGGTGGGTAAAATGAGGACCCAGATTGTGGGGGCAATAGGCTGGCTTGTTAAAAAGTTCAATTGCTAACATGTTGTAAGCCGCCCTGAGTTTAAGGAGAAGGGCGGCATAAAAATCGAATAAATAATAAATAATGATGGACCCTTCTAGAAGCTCTTAGTGGTATCTATGCCCAGATCAATGAAGTTAATCTCTTGTTTCTAGTAACAATATTATTGATGTTTACAACTTTATTGATTTTAGTAAGTCTTTTAGAGTGCTGGTGAGACCACATTTGGAATATTGTGTTCAGTTCTGGGGACCTCACCTACAAAAAGATATTGACAAAATTGAACGGGTCCAAAAATGGTCTACAAGAATAGTGGAAGGTCTTAAGCATAAAACGTATCAGGAAAGACTTAATGAACTCAATCTGTATAGTCTGGAGGACAGAAGGAAAAAGGGGACATGATCGAAACATTTAAATATGTTAAAGGGTTAAATAAGGTCCAGGAGGGAAGTGTTTTTAATAGGAAAGTGAACACAAGAACAAGGGGACACAATCTGAAGTTAGTTGGGGGAAAGATCAAAAGCAACATGAGAAATTATTATTTTACTGAAAGAGTAGTACTGTAGATCCTTGGAACAAACTTCCAATAGACGTGGTTGGTAAATCCACAGTAACTGAATTTAAACATGCCTGGGATAAACATATATCCATCCTAAGATAAAATACAGAAAGTGGTTTAAGGGCAGACTAGATGGACCATGAGGTCTTTTTCTGCCGTCAGTCTTCTATGTTTCTATGTTTCTCCATCATGTCAACGCTGCAGTCCAATGGGACTACACTGCCTTTATTATATTCTGCACATGATAATGGTGATGGTTTATAATAAGAAGCAATATAAAAACATGCTTAGTAAATAAATTATAGGCAATTTGACCTATATTTGAAATGTGCCATTGCTCCTGATATATTTAAGATAAAGATTTCAGGACTGAAGATTAGCCAGAGACGTGCTATGTTTTCTTATCCTACAGGCAAAATTCTTCTTTGATGGAAATAATTTACATGACTTTACGTTATTTTTTTACAGTGTGCTGCGAAAACATAATGAACTATGACAGCATATAACCTTCTCTCTTTCCTTCTGAATTAAAAAGACCCCTCTCTTCCTCATTCAAGCTCTATATTGCAAAGGTCTTAGGCTGTCAACTTAGACTCTTCACTAATTTATACTTAGTAGGAACACTAATTGGTGTTGGCCGCCCAGGAATCCTTGAAGTTCTTCAGGAAATAAATCCCAAAGCCCTGACTTCAAATTAATAAGTAACCAAGAGATATCGGAGAGACATTTTTTTGAGAAGACAATTTATCTGATTTCTGTTTTCTCAAAAATATATGCTGTGAAGCCCTTCTTCCCTTTTATCTGTGCTATATGAGCGTTTCAGATTTTTATGAGCCTTTTATAGACCTCTCTATAGGGATATTCAGCCTGGAATTACAAAACGTCAAGTTAGCAAAATATCAGAAAGATTCTGATAGCACCTTTTCCGACTGACAAATTACTTTAAAATACTTCCTCGGATGCTCCTAATGGTTAGACCGATGTAGGTTTTAAATTGGAAGGAGGGAAAGGAAAGGAAAGGAGGGGAAGACAGATTGGCTATGGAGATGGATGTGAGAAAATAACATTTGTAATTTGTGAAAAGCCACCGTGTTTGTTGAGATCTTCTGAAATTGCCTAAAACCTTTTGATGAATGCAAGTTCAGCAGTTCCTTGCTCAAATGTGCTGTTAAAGTCTCACCACCCCCCAAATTGTCACTTTGAGGTCTGTTGCGATGGGCTGAAATATTCTATTACTTTTGTCTTTGAGGGTCATAGTGCCAACCCTGTCTCCTATTAATTCTTTTGCTCAAAATTTGTCCTGTTTGTCCCATGTAAAATCCAGAGGGGCAAATAATATAGCACACTAGAGGAAGAATATATGAAGCCTGTTGGGGCTTGAGATGGTGTTTTTGGTGCAGGTGTGGGGGCTACGTAGACAACTAGATTTATATCATCTAGGTAGCCCCTCCCTCCACATGTTAGTACAGTATTACTATCCCATTTTAAGAATCTGCTCTAGGTTAATTGTTCTGATTTTATTGTTTTCTGTAGTCTATTTTAGGATAGATCCTCCCTGGGGATTAATCCAGCTAGAATGATTAACACCAAGATTAAAACTTGATCAACCATCAAGAAATGTGCAGCAGCAGCTAAAAAAGCCAACACAATCCTAAGCTGCATGAACAGGGGGATACACTCCAAGACCAGAGAGGTAATAATACCACTCTATAAGGCCCTGGTCAGACCGCACCTGGAGTATTGCATCCAGTTCTGGCCACCACACTTCAAAAAAGATATAGAGACTCTAGAGAGGGTGCAGAAAAGAGCAACTAAAATGATAAAGGGACTAGAGACCAGGCCATACGAGGAAAGGTTGCTGGAACTGGGCATGGATAGTCTAGTAAAAAGAAGGGATAGGGGGGACATGATAGCTGTATACAGGTACTTGAGGGGTTGCCACAGAGAGGAGGGGGACACACTGTTTTCCAGAGCACCAGAGGGCCGGACGAGGAACAACGGTTGGAAACTGACCAAGGAAAGATTCAACCTGGAGATAAGAAAGAATTTCCTGACAGTGAGAGCGATCAACCAGTGGAACGGCCTGCCAGCGGAGGTTGTGGACTCCCCAACTTTGGACACTTTCAAGAGGAGATTAGACTGCCATTTGGCTGGGGTGATGTAGGATTTCCTGCTCAGGCAGGGGGTTGAACTTGATGACCTGTAAGGTCCCTTTCAACTCTAATAATTAATAAAAAATAAAAATAAAGACTCAAAGGTGCTTTTTCAGGAGGCAGCTGGACTTCCTTGTTTCTTCTTTTGAAGACGTTTCACTTCTCATCCCAAGAGGCTTCTTCAACTCTGACAGGATAGTGGGGAATGGAAGGATTTATATTCCTTGCAGACAGCTGGTCATTTACATCCTTTTAGATTCCCACTAACCTGTCAGAGCTGAAGAAGCTTCTTGGGGTGAGAAGGAAAACGTCTTCAAAAGAAAAAACAAGAAAGTCCAGTTGCCTCCTTTGGGACAACCATGACCTGGATGACTGAGAATCTCTACAGATTCAAGAAATAAAGAAATCAAGAATCTACCAACTTAGACAAACAAGCTAGCAGCAAACAACAGCTTAATGAAGGAAGAAGTGAATTCGATGGCCAGTGATTAATATAAAGGTTATCTTAATGTTTTAATATTAGATAGAGAAAAGCTATACTTTAAGAGGTTTTTGAATATATAAGATATTATATGTTTTTACAGTTATTTTGTGAAAGAGCCTCAACTGAATGATTACAAAGGAAAAAGAAAAAAATTATATATGTTTGACAATAAGCTGAATTTTGTGTTGGAAACTATGTATTGTTTTTTAACTTTGTGTTGGAGAAAAAATAAAAAATTTATGATCCCCCCCAAAAAGGAAGAACCACGAATACTCTGATCAACACTGACAGAGCAAGCCACTAGAGTAGTACAGTAGTATATAAAAAGTCAACCCCAGTTCCTTCTAGCACTGATCATGTTACATAGTTGGGTAATGAAACATCTGCAAAAAAACAATCAAGTTCAGGAACCCCAAGGACTGTGCAGTGACTGTCTGTTGATTTCATTGGGTGGGTAGTTTCCTGAATGTCTAGTTTAATTCCATTACTCAGGAATCTCTGTTAAATAGGTGTGGACAAACATGATTGTGGAATAAAGCATGGCTATAAAAGATTTGGTGCTATATCTTCAGGGGAAACCCGAAGGCTGGTGTGCGTGCACGTCCCAGCAAGATTTTGCTTCTGTGCCTGCACAGAAAGCAAAATCTCACGAGAGGACGTGCGTGAGAGATTTAGGGGAGTTTTTTGCTTCCACAAGTGCAGAAGCAAAAAAATTAGCAAAAATATCTCACATGCGTGTCCCCTCACATGATTTTTCTACCTGTACATGTGCAGAAGCAAAATCTCACTGGGATATGCACACACGCACACCAGAGATCCAAAACTGTGCATGCAGCTCCAGTTTTACTACTGGTGCGGCGTCCTAAATGTTGTGTTTTGTGTTCTGGGCAATGAATGGTTAGGCTATGTTCAATGATGGGCTCCTACAGGTACAGTCAGGTATGCAGTACTGGTAGCAACATTTTGATTTTTTCCCTTCTGGGCTCTGGGTAGGTTTTTCCTATCTCAGTAAATGAGATGGATTGTGTATAATTTTAGAAGAGCTGTGCGTGCGTGTGTATATAGTAGATAATATTTTGAGAGAACATGCATTTGCGGTGCACCAGAAATAGAAGACATTGCACATGTGCTACTCAATTGTAAACTATACTCCTCAGTAAGACCTCAGTATTTACAGCCCCTACTTGACAAAATCATACACTGGGACTGTAATAAACAATTATCATATTTTCTTCAGGGTACAAATATATATGTAGTTTCTAGAACCGCTAAATTTATAGTCAGGGCTGTTCAGATGAGAATACATTTTATAGAACATATTGGGGTGGCATGCAAAGGAGATGAACTTACTTAAGAATATTTTATATCAGTATCTTAGATTTGTTTAATATAATCCTTTGCACGAGTTATATTCTCATGTTTTACTACTCAATTTTAGCATATTATACTGCATTTTAACTTATTATTTATTCAAATTCCCTCTATTTTAGCCACTTTTATTGTATTTTAACCAGTCACAGTTTTATGATGACCAATGTGGTCCTTTTTCTCGCTTTGATATGGTCGATTGACTAATCAAATAAAGTTGATATTGATTGATAGTAGATAATTGGGGTGGGCTACTACCCGGACGGGGGGGAACGTAGTGGGGTAGCAAAAATGGAGCTCCATCCCAGAGCACCCAATTTGCACTGAAAGATGTTGAAACAAAATGCATAAGCCATGCCCACAGTGTGGTAGTAAACATTTTGGTAGCCCTCCACTGGATATGTTTAATGCGAGAGATCTATTTGTGGCTCTCTTCAGATACTGAGCATACGCGAGCGCTGTCGTTTGAAACGAAATGGGTAAAACAACTGATGGCCAGGTGTGATTATCTTACTAATCCCAAAAGGGATTATTGTACTTCTCAGGATCAAGAATCAGAGTTTGCTATTGCGGTACAATGATCTTAAGCTCCTTCTACAATTTTAAATTATATGTGATGATCAAGGTAATCCATGGTATGGAACTCAGAAACCTCTCAAAAACTTAATGATTGTCATGGGATCAAATAAGCAACCAGGAAACAATATTAATAAAAATCTTAAGGATACAAGCAACAAGTTAAATTATTCTCTGGTGCAGAATATCCATTATTCTGCACCTTTGTGAAGGGAAGCCCTCTATATCACAACCTCCCTCTTTTTTCTTTCTCTGTCTCTGGAGAAACATGACCATGGTTGGGAGGGGAGCACTTTCCAAGGTTAGTTTTTACTGAGTTGGCAGCTACCCTGGAATCTTCAGTATATTCCTTCGGGGAATACGACCCAGAATGTAGGACTGCGTAAATTCTAACGCTAAACTGGTCTTCCCTAAAGGAAGCAAAATTCTCACAGATAACACTCACCTTTACCCTTCTATATAAGTTGTCTTGCTGCAAAACATATAATAAAAATAGAATTAGCATTCATGACTTTGGTTGCTCATTGTCTCTGCACATCTGATTTAATCTGACAGAGTAGACATGCTCCAAGTCTCATTTTTAAAGTAAGTTCATCTGATGGGAGCTAGAAGATATGTTTTCTGCGGTGGCATCTGTCCTCTAGAATCCAAGTTGATCTAACCTCCCTGTCCTGTTTTTGTTGTTGTTGTTGTTGATCAGGGTTAGGTGGGATAATCTAGAGTGAAACTGCATTAATGTATTAGGTATGTATTCCTCCTTGGCTATCTCCATCTTTTACCTATTTTATTATAATGGATTGATTTCTTTAAAAAAAAACTTGTTTGGTACCCATTGTCATTACAGAGCCTCAGTGGTGCAGTGGTTGGAGTGCAACTTCTGCTGATCACCGTCTGTCAGCAATTTGGCAGCTGGAATCTCAGTAGTCTCAAGGTTGACTCAGCCTTCCATCTTTCCAAAGTGGGTAAAATGAGGACCCAGATTGTTGGGGGCAATATGCTGACACCATGTAAACCACATAGAGAGGGCTGTAAAGCATTGTGAAGCAATTTATAAGTCTAAATGCTATTGCTGTTATTATTATGACTTCGGAATTCTGAAATGGCTTAATGGCTAATCAATAAAGTAGTACTATTATTCCATTTCTTTATGAGTTGAAAGGGCATTGTGAATATAATTTAAAATAAATAATTATTTAGCTAGGTATCACAGATTAGGATGAATCTTCTCGAATTGAGGATGCATCTCCTCAAATTGACAGCTGACTTCCAATGGTTTCGTGTAAATGTTAAACAAAATGGGAGAAAAGTTTGAGCTCAAAATAGAAGTGGTCAAGGACACTTCCCCATGTCCACCCATCCCCACCACTACCCACTAAGGAAGGTGTGTAACTACACACAACACTTAGAAATGTCACAGAGAGAGAGGGAATTGCAACCCCAATTTTATGTTAAATGTGTGTTTGTATGTCAGTTTTTATGAAAATCAATAAAGTTTATCAAAAAAGAAAGAAAGAAATGTCACAGAGAGTTCTTATAGGCCTAGAAGGGTCACACTCCCACCCTCCAGGTTTAAAGTGACCAGATGTCCCACTTTGAGTGGGACAGTCACACTTTTTAATTATTTGTCCCGCGTCCCATTCCATTTGAAAAATGTCTCACTTTTTTTTCTCCCAACAAGCCCTCTTGGGAAGAGGCTGGAGGGAGAGGATTCCGAGCTCTCTGCTGCTGCCTTGCCCTCCCCGCCCCTAACCCAGCTTGGCCGGAGGTCTCTGCGCTGACTTCCGGCCAGCTGTGCAAGGTCTTTGCTTGCCTGTGCCACGGGAGAAGGGAAGCACATGCTGAGCCTTCGGGCCCGCTTCCCCATTCCGCTGTCCAGAGCCACTTGTCTGCCCTTCGGACCTGCATCTCCTCCATGAGTGCAGCGCCCAGAGCAGTAGCGGTGGCCAGCATGCCCGCTATGCCATCCAGTGTCCTGTCTCTGCCTGTGCCTCTCCCACTGCTCCCAGCATGGCTGGCCAAACCCCTGCCAACCTCCCTGTGAACGTGGTGCTGGGTGGCTTGCTGGAAAAATGGTTCCTGACAGGGGATGCCTTGCGGGAGAAATAGGAGCTGGTGGGCGCTTTGGAGAAGTACAACCAGGCCTTTGAACTTGCAGCCTTGGTCCCTTCAGCACTCGACTCGACCGCCTTTGAGGTCAGCAAACTAGCTTTCCAGCTACGGGAAGACCAATAGACCTCTCCTTCCCACCCCCACCTTGCCCCCTCCTGAGAAATGCTGTGCAGAGCCAGGGGATTCTCGGGGTGGAGGGGAGGGTGCGAGGTGTTTGGGGGTGGGCTGGTCAGCCCATCATACCCCTCCCCAACTGTGTCTCAGCAGGAGAGAGTCCGCACTCAGGACGCTATTCCAGAGCAAAGTTCCTCCACGGCTCCCAGGGAATCACACTTTCAGTAGTACACTCTACCTTTAAAGTGCAGCGCTGGGGAGGGAGGGAAAGAGAGAGAAAGAGAAGAAGAGAGAAAGAAAGAGAGGAAGAAAGGAAGAGAGAGAGAGAGAGAAGGAAAGAGGAAGAGGGAGACAAAGAGAGAGAAATAGAAAGGGAAGGAGGAAGAGAGAGAAAGAGAGAGGGGGGGAAGGAGGGAGGGAGGGAAAGAGAGAGAAAGTGGAAGGAAGGAAGAGAAAGAGGGAGATATAAAGAGAGAAATAGAGAGAAAGGGAGGAAGAAAGAGAGAATTTTTTTCTAATTTTTTTTGGCTAAAGGTTTTTTAGCCCCACCCCACCCCCACCCCCTCTTTATTCCTCTTTCCCAATCTTAAAATCTGGTCACTTTATCCAGGTTGCACCACATATTCTCCACAAGACCAACCAAAGTTGTTTCAGTTTCTTTGCTATCTCTTGAAAGACTAGCAGTGACATGATAGCAGTCCTCAAATATCTGAGGGGCCTTCCCAAAATGCATTCCTGTGTGTGACATTTAATGCATCTGTCGAAGTGAAATCTAAGCTACATATATTTATTTGACATAAAATATCCTGACCTTATTTATTTATTTAAAATATGTATTTTTCATACCTTAGTTGCAACTGCTCTTGGTGCAGTTTATAGATCAGTAGAAAGAAGCAGCCCTGTTCTTTATCTTTCAAACTAAGAAGACACAACATCAAAGGAAAAAAGAGCTAAGGAATAGAATATTATAAAACGATCCCTGTTTCTCCCTCTGCCACAGCCTGGTACAATGTTTGCTGAGAAACCTTTGAGAGGGAAGAGAAGACTTGATAGTGTAATACATATTTTTAATCTTTAAAGAGCCACAAGACTCTTTGATGTTTTTACTGTTCTAGACTGATCAACTACTCCTAATGATCTTCTGTCGTCCTTTGCTTGTTGTTTGTATCCTTAAGATTTTTATTAATATTGATTGTTTCCTGGTTGCTTATTTGATCCCATGACAATCATTAAGTGTTGTACCTTGTGATTCCTGACAAATTCATCTTTTAATTTATGTAAACTGAGAGCATATGCACCAAAGACAAATTCCTTGTGTGTCCAATCACACTTGGCCAATAAAGAATTCTATTCTATTCTATTCCATTCCATTCCATTCTACTCTACTCTACTCTTCTCTACTCTACTCTATTCTTTGTTTTCACAAATTCCAAGCACAGGACCTATTATGTGGGAAGAAGGATCTAATCTTTACCCCCAAAATCATCCAGCTCAGTGTTTCTTAAGAAGAAACTCTTAAGACCCCTTCCCAGATTTAAAAATT
Organism: Erythrolamprus reginae; assembly: GCF_031021105.1. Classification (NCBI taxonomy): domain Eukaryota; kingdom Metazoa; phylum Chordata; class Lepidosauria; order Squamata; family Dipsadidae; genus Erythrolamprus; species Erythrolamprus reginae. The sequence continues at coordinate 51,095,069 of NC_091951.1, forward strand.
ATGCAAGACACCCCCACCCCCACCCTCCTTTTTGGGATGGGTTATATATCTATCAATATTTACTGTATTAAAAATTAAAATATATACATTCAGTGCTGCTACCACTTCTCACAATCGTTTGATGGGATTTTAAAACATTGCCGCCGGCGACTCACCAGCCGGCGCGGGGTTGCGGCGTGGGCCGGGGAAGGAGGCCGCCATCTTGGGGCGGAGCCTGCGGCCCCTCGTCATCCCCAGGGGCCGCAGTGACGAAGTTTGGTGGCGCTGGCCACCCATTGGACGGGCGAGGGTGAGGCAGCCCTATAAAAGGGGCTGCCTCGTGGCGCAGTTACCCTCGCCCGGCAGTTTGGAGACACCCGCCCACCCTCCCTCTGCTGCAGGGTACATATGATGGGTCGCCCTCGGTGGGGCCGAGTAGGAATTTTTTGCAACCACAGCAAATTGGCCCAGCTCTGGTTGTTTTTTCGCCTGCTCTACTCTGTACGTTGGAGTGTGGTTAGGGGGTGGTCTCACCGACTAGTGCCCCCCCCTCAAGGTCACTGGGGGGGGGGGGTTGGCCGATAGGGGCGGAAATGGGCGTAAGCAGCAACGGTGATCTCCTTTAGGGGCACCTCTACTGAGGTGAAGGGGGGATCTCCCTCGCGGATTACAGGGCTCGACCGGCCTGGGTTCGTTGAGGGGGGTTGCTCCTGTGGCTCGCTGCATGGATATTATCAGTGACCAGTGGCGAGCCATCCCATACGCCGTGGGGGCGTAGCAAGGGGCAGGGCGCAGGTGTAATTTTACCATGACCCTGCACCCAGGCATGGAACTTTCGCCCAGAAGTTGCTCAGTTGAGTTTGTTTTGAAGTTAACTCCGCCCCCATTTGAGTTTATGCACCACTGCAGGTCACGTGGGCTTATTTGGTTAAATAGTTAATTAAGTTGAGTTAATAAAAGTGACCCTATTTATACCCATACACTGTTGTCCGACTGTTACTCCGCCTGCGCCGCAATTGTTGTTAAGTTAGTTTTGCCCCATTTTATGGCCTGTTTGCCGCAGTTAAGTGAATAACTGCCATTGTTAAGTGAATCCTGCAGCTGTTAACCACATTTGACTTCCCCCATTGACTTTGCTTGTCAGAAGCCGGCTGGGAAAGTTATAAATGGTGATCACATGAACCTAGGTCTGTGCAACATTCAGCCAAATAAATAAAGAGTTCAACGATTTAGCACTGTGGATTTTTTAATTCTAAATTGTTATTATCATTCTTCCTTTTCTTCAGGAAATTCCAAACAATGCACGCAGCACGACTAGTAAGCTCTCCTCCATTTTTTCCTCCGAACAACTGTGGTAGAAATTGTTCTAAAAAATAGCAATTTGCAAAAGACAATAATAAACTTGGAGAGTAAGGATGGACTTGAATCTTGCTCTTTCTGATCTTAGTCCAACATATGCCACATTAGTAAAATCATGGGTGGTCTTTGACGTATGATCAGTTGTTTAATTTGTTCAAAGTTTCGACAGCCACCACCCCACTTCATGGTCATGTGATTCTTATATAATCACATGACCATGAGCCACAGGGTTGCAATAGTTAGACTGCAGTACTGCGGGTTTCTCCTGCTGACTATTGGCTACCTCCAATTTGGCAGTTTAAATCTCACCAGGCTCAAGATTGACTCCGCCTTCCATCCTTCCGAGGTGGGTAAAATGAAGACACGCCCCCCCCAATAGTTGGAGGGGCAATATGCCACTTAGAGAGGGTTGTAAAGCACCATGAAGCAGTATATAAAGCTATTGCTATTGCTATTTACTATGCTTTTTGCCAAAACCAGACATTTACTTCCTCTTTCCAGCAAAAAAAATGCCCATTACAGACAAACGGCATTCACTTAACAATTACCCCCTAAATGATGTAAAATCAGGTTGATCACATGATGAGCTGCTTATCAACCATCACATCTTACAATGGTAAATCCAGGCTCAGTTACAGTCATAAATCCAGGACTCCCTGTAGAAAGAGCCTGCAGATCATCACTGCCATTCTGAGTTTACAATGCTAAGCTAGGGTAATCAATAGCCCACCTTTGTGATACAAAGGAAATGAATTCATTTTGTTCAGTGTTTGAAGGCCTATATCCAGTGAAGGGCTACAAAACTTTTTACTACTACACTGTGGGTGTGGCTTATTTTGTAGGTGTGGCTTGCCAGCCATGTGACCAGGTAGGAGTGGCTTGATGATCATGCATCCGGGGGGGGGGGGGTTAAAGGTCATGTGACTGGCTTAAAGGTGGCCAACTTGATGCCACTCACTTCAAGGGTTTGGGTTAGGATGAGGTGCCTGGCCTCTCCTCACCTCAAAGACATCCAATTTCCCTATCTACTATTGCTGAATATCCAAAATATACTATTTAATTCTATGTATATATGCCATATGTGTACATACATATTACGCACAGGCGCACAAAAATATGCCCTCTATCTACTATATAAACTGTATGTGTATACAGCTCTTCTAAAATTATACACATTCTAGCACGCAAAGCTCTTCTAAAATTATACACATTCAAACTCATTTACTGCAATAGGAAAAACCCAGAGGCCAGAAGGGGAAAGTAGTCTTCGGAGAGGGGCGGCATACAAATCTAAGTAATAAATAAATAAATAAAAAAGAAAAAAATCAAAATTTGTTACTGGTTCTGCGTACCTGACCGCACCCGTAGGAGCCCATCGCTGCCTATATCTCAGCTTCCTGCCTCTATATTCCGGATCTGCTGATAAATAATAGCATTTGTGTGGATTCTTGATATTCCCAATGTCTGTTTGTGGCCTGGTGTCAGCCCCAACTTTTGGGGCTGCCATTTGGGCAGAAGGGACCCAGGCAAGGGGAAATCTCCCAGTTACTGGACTCAGGCAAGGGGAAATCTCCCAATATTCACAAGCCAACAACTGTTCTGTAAAGAATGGAGATACCAAAACGAAAACTCTGATTGTGTTAACAATGCCAGCTGGCTAGCAAACATCATTAAGTGCCTGCGCTAAGTGCCGAACAGCTGTATGATTATAGTTTGAGGTGAGCAGCGATGGGACGGGGTGGAGTCACAGGGCAGGGCATGCGCTACAAGTTGAATAGGTGGCGGGAGCACCAAGTAATTGCTGCTGACGAAGTTCTCATTCATGTAATGATGGTTGGTGAGTGCCAGGAATTGGAGGATTAAAGACTTCGTATGCAAGCACTTGTGTTCAAGCTTTCTGTTCCAAAGACTTCCTGGAACCTGACACCTGGTACATAAAATACATAATGGGTGAAAATCCGTGATAAGTATGTTTTTATTCTGCTGCCTAATAACAGCTCTTCCTAAAAAGTATCTATATTTAAAATATATATATTATGCATCAAGTATGATCAACAAAAACTGTATGAATAGTTTATTTTAGTATCCTTCCTTTTATTACAAGGCTTTGGAGCAAACAGGGTGGAGCCTAGCTGCCCAACAGATGTGTACAGTTCTGGTCACCGCACTTCAAAAAGGATATAATGGAACTGGAAAAGATGCAAAAAGGGGCAACAAGGATGATAAAAGATATGGAACACCTCCCTCATGATATCAGGTTCCAACGCCTTGGTCTCTTCCACCTTGAAAGACGGCGTTTAAGGAGTGACTTGATCGAAGTGTATAAAATCATGCATGGATAGAAAAGGTGGATAGGGAACAATTCTTTTCTCTATCACACAATACTAGGACAAGGGGATACCCCCTAAAGCTCATAGGTAAGAAAGTGAGGACAAATCAAGGGAAATATTTCTTCACCCATAGGAACATTGGTTTATGGAATTCACTTCCAGAAGAGGTCATGACAGCTGTCAGCCTGGACAGCTTCAAGGCAGGATTAGACAGATTCATGGATGCCAAGTGTATTGGTGGCTATTGAAACGGATGTCCATGTGCCGCCTCTTTGTTGGTTGAGGTGGGCAGGGTTCCCTTGAGAACCATTTGTTGGGGGTCAGGGGAAAGGGAGGGTCTTGCCTTCTCTTTCTGCTCAAGATCCCCAAGGACAATTGGTGGGCCACTGTGTGACACAGAATGCTGGACTCAATGGGCTTTGGCCTGATTCAGCAGGGCTCTTCTTATGTTCTTATTTTCTAACAGATCATAAACAGACTCTGAAATATATCTTATTTATTTATTATTTAGTACTAAATTTATATGTCACCCAACTCCCAAAGGACTCTGGGCGGCTTAACAACAAAATAAAATATTAAAATCATTTTAAGCATTAAAACAATTAAAACCTGTACATATCATTCCATGGCCGGATCTCGTCGATTACAACCATGAGCTCAATGGCCCCAGGCTTGCTGGAAAAGCCAGGTCTTAACTGCTTTTCGGAAGCCCAGTAGGATGTAACTGGTTCCAGAGATCCGGGGCAGCCACAGAGAAGGTCCTCCCCCACGGGCCTCCCAGCCGACACTGTTTCGCTGACGTGACTTAGAGGAGACCAACTCTGTGGGATCTCAATGGTCCCTGGGAGTTGTGTGGCAGAAGGCGGTCTCAAAGATCTTATGTGTCATTCCCTCAGCTCTTAAAATCATAGCAAGCAGCTTCCTTTGTAATAGTATGCCTTTCTCCTTCCAAGATTTTTCTCTTTTGTAGCTCTTTATATTTATTGATCGTAGAAAAGGAAGCTGGTTTACCAAGGCAGAAAGATGTTGTATTGTTCACTGGGGGATCATAAAACATGAGTTGTCCCTTTGTTTAAAGACAAGATCTTATACATCAAAGGTTGTAGGCTGATATGACAGACCTTTGCACAGTGCATCCTGAGATAGGATGTTTAAGCAGAAACAAAAAGAAAATAATAAACAGTAAAGAGTTGATACTAAATTAGCTAAATGCTATTGTATGCATATTCAATCAAAATAGTGAATTTGCTTGCTGATTTAAGCTAAACGTTTATGTTTTGAGTCAATTGCATGAAATGCATCCACTTAGCAGCCATGTGCTATCAAAAACAACACGCTAATGCAAGCTTTCTCCATGAAATCAAGGGGGATGTAATTGCCTGTAAGAATGTCTTCTAAAATACTAATTTTCAACCACTTATTATGGGAAATTTACTTTGGATAACTATATCAAGGTCTCTTTCACTATCTTAAAAACACGGTTGAACAGTGTTCCTTCAGAAGTATGGCCTGTGAGTACTTAACCAGTATTGGAAAAAGAAACATAAATCAACAAAACTTTAAAAACAGTAATGCAATGCAAATATTATTATTATTTACTTTTATTTATTCTTTGTCCAATATACAATACATATGGAAGAGAATAGACATTAAGTAATATATATGAAGATAGAAAGTAAAAAAGAAGAGAAGTGGATGGGAGAGAGAGGATATATATGATATAAGAGATAAGGAGAGAATATATATGAGATAGATAGATAGGTAGGTAGGTAGGTAGGTAGGTAGGTAGGTAGGTAGGTAGATAGATAGATAGATAGAGATAGATAGATAGATAGATAGATAGATAGATAGATAGATAGATAGATAGATAGATAGATAGATAGATAGATAGATAGGGAGAGAATATGTATGATATTTAAGATAAGGGAAGACAATTGGACAGGGGATGATAGGCACATCAGTGCACTTATATACGCAATAACGTATCAGGAAAGACTTATTGAACTCAATCTGTATGGTCAGGAGGACAGAAGGAAAAGGGGGGACATGATCAAAACATTTAAATATGTTAAAGGGTTAAATAAGATTCAGGAGGGAAGTGTTTTTAATAGGAAAGTGAACACAAGAACAAGGGGACACAATTTGAAGTTAGTTGGGGGAAAGATCAAAAGCAACATGAGAAAATATTATTTTACTGAAAGAGTAGTAGATCCTTGGAACAAACTTCCAGCAGACGTGGTTGGTAAATCCACAGTAACTGAATTTAAGCATGCCTGGGATAAACATATATCCATTGTAAGATAAAACACAGGAAATAGTATAAGGGCAGACTAGATGGACCATGAGGTCTTTTTCTGCCGTCAGTCTTCTATGTTTCTAATAATATGAAAAAATGGGGACCATCATCTTTTGACTTTCTTTTTTTTTCTCTTTCCCTGTACTTACTTCCTCAAGTTTTGTTTCGTTTTTTCATTCCCATTAAAGAAGAAGTTAACTTCGCCCACCCTCATCATCCTTTCTAATATGAATAAAGGATTCCTATGGAAACATGAATGTAGTAAAAACTCTCTATTCAGCCACAAGAATTCATTAAAACTATAAGGGGGAAATTAAGGAAAGAGTTCCAAAAGCAGATACCTATGACTTGGGACTTTCAACCCACCACAGGTAAGTCCTGGACTTACAACAGTCCATTTAGTGACCATTCAAAGTTACAACAGCACTGGGAAAAAAGGTATTTACGACCGCTTTTCATATTTATGACCATTGTAGCATCCCCATGGAAAATTTGGATTCTTGCTTGACAACTGACCCATATTTATGACGGTTGCAGTGTCCCGGGGTCACATGATCAACTTTTGTAACCTCCTGACAGGCAAAGTCAATGGGGAAGCCAGATTCACTTAACAACCAGCTTACTAATTTAACAATTGCAATGATTCACTTAACAACTGTAGCAAAGTCCACAAGTCTTAAAGTTGCCAAGGTTGGAGATCCCTGCTCTAGAGAACCAGCCCATTTGCAAGGCATTAAAAACCTGGATTCGCTAAGTCTCTACTACTATTACTACTAGTTTTTTCTCATCATTCCTATCACCCATTTCCTCCCACTTATGACTGCATGACTGTAACTTGTTGTTTGTATCCTTAAGATTTTTATTAATATTGATCGTTTCCTCATTGCTTATTTGACCCCTATGACAATCATTAAATGTTGTACCTCAATATTCTTGACAAATGTATTTTTTTCTTTCATGTACATTGAGAGCATATGCACCAAAAACATATTCCTTGCGTGTCCAATTACACTTGGCCAATAAAGAATTCTATTCTATTTTATTCTATTCTGGATGTTCCCAAAAGCATTTCAGATAGGAATTAGTCAAACCCCATTATTTGATTGTTTTGCCTTAATGATTTGAAAAAGGATTGGGTTTTTTTTTTACCCTAGTCATGAATATTGATTTTATGAATTACAGTGTTCCCTTGATTTTTGCGGGTTCGAACTTCGCGAAAAGTCCATACCACGGTTTTGCAAAAATATTAATTAAAAAATACTTCGCAGGTTTTTTCCCTATACCATGGTTTTTTCCACCCGATGACGTCATATGTCATTGCCAAACCTTTGTCTGCCTTTAATAAATATTTTTTTTAATAAACTTTAATAAATAAACATGGTGAGTAATAATCTGAATGATTGCTAAGGGAATGGAAAATTGCAATTTAGGGGTTTAAAGTGTTAAGGGAAGGCTTGTGATACTGTTCATAGCCAAAAATAGTGTATTTACTTCCGCATCTCTACTTCGCAGAAATTCGACTTTCGCCGGCGGTCTCAGAATGCATTCCCCGCGAAAAGCAAGGGAACACTGTATATTGTTAGGATTTTAATTTTTAATTTTTATCCAATAAATAAATAAATAAATAAATTTTAAACAAAACCCCTTGAGAGACAGGCTGCCATACAAATTGTTTCAACAAATGAATTTAAATAAATAAATGGCAGAAAGAGGAAAAGGGAGGAAGAAATATACCAGAATAAAGCAAGTATCCTCTCCAAGTCTGAATTTCTGGTTCATAACAAGGAGTTATCTGAAAATGTCACCAGAACAAGGGCTGGAACTGTCCACAAAGATTAACATAGTAATCAAAGGTAACATAGATACAGTTGGACACATGTGTCTACATAGCCAGATCCTACAAACCTCAAATAGAGGAGACAATCAAAACTGAGAACATAGGGACAAAATTAATGGGGGAAATCTAAGCAAGCTAACAGTGACTGAGCATATTGAGTCCTTCCTATTTGTCACATGCTGAAAAACACATCTAACATCATGATGCAATAGAATGAGATCAAGGCATATGGTGTGAGGGGACCGATAAAGAAATTGGTATCAACAAGAGGAGGGAAAGATGATTTATTTAAATTAAAATAGCATCAAATAAAACAGGAGGGGGGCATACTAATTAAGAGAGGTTTGCAAAAGATTAATGGAAACTGTGGATATTCTAGCCATCTTATTGCTACTGGCGAAGCCTGGACCTAAAGTTATAAGAAGAAAGCTTGCAAATTAGAGCTCCAGTTTTCATAATTGGTGTGTGTGTGAGTGTATCTGTGTGATATCTTCTCTTTAGCTTAGTATCATTTTTTTAAGCAAACTGATGATTAAATGCTATCAAGTTGCTGTTGATTCCACATGGCCCTTGTTTTTAAATGATTTTTTGTTATTGTTGTTCTCACTTTGTCCTTACTGGGAAATCACTGTGTAATCCTAACTAATAATTTTGTTAGTTTAAACATTTTAAGCTTTTTCAAAGCCCAGTAACCAAAATGAACTGGCTACTCAACATTGGAAGCTGTGGTTAATTAAGGACTTCCTGCTTTGATTTCAGCTCTTAAGAGGGATCAGCAAAGAGACTTCATGTACAGGCAAAACGTTCCCTCCCTTCCTGCTTTAATAAGCCAAAATAAGATCATGTGCCTCGACCTTCTAGAATTAGCTTTCAAATTACTTATCATCAAATCATCAAATCATTTGCTTCTTCAAGCATATTATTTTACCTGTCTAAAGTATAGCTGTTCTCCATGTGTGGATGGATTGGGGGGGGGGGGGAAGGAAGGAAATGAAGGAGGGAAGGAAGGAAGGAAGGAAGGAAGGAAGGAAATAAAGGAGGGAAGGAACTGTGAAAGAACAGATGCAAAATATAGGCTGCACAAAGTCTTAAATCATATGTTTCAATATGATACAGTGTGTATAAATGGGAAAATCGGAACATTATAACTATGAGTATAAATAGGAGTTGCGTAACCCTGAGAACTTCCTATTAGTTAAGAAGTTGCAAAAATAAGGCATATAATAATTATTATTTATTATTATAAGCATAGGTCCAAGTCTCACCAAAATCTAGATAAACTAGAGGCTATGTTCAGCTCAATGGTGGGATTCGAAATATTCTACTACTGATTCTGTGGGCTTGGTGGGCATGGTGTGGCTTAGTGGGCTTGGCAGGGGAAGGATACTGCAAAATCCCCATTTCTTTCCAATAAGCTGGGACTTGAGAGGCAGAGAATAGATGGAGGAGGGGCCAGTCAGAGGTGGTAAATACCAGTTCTCCAAACTACTCAAAATTTCCGCTATCGGTTCTCCAGAACTGTTCAGAACCTGCTGAAACCCACCTCTGGTTCTGCTTTACATCTAAACATCAGAAACTAAATATCGAATAATACTGGTTCAGTTCCAACCTGGAAGAAAAGCACTAGAAATAAAATGGAGGCTGATTGGAAAGAAGGATTTCATTTATTGATGAGCTAAATAAGCATATGATTCTGGGACAGCTGACAAAATAGCTTGCTGGGTGCAAGGATTTTTATACAGTTTCTGAAATGCAATAGGAGTTGTGCAAATAGTGAGCTTTGTGCCTTTTGCTAGTCTAATGGTGGTGAGTTAAATTAATCCTATTATATCCTGAAGGGTCATGTCCTGTTTTAGAGTTTGGGTGGAGGGGGATATAAATTTTAAACCCATCACTGGAGGTGAAGATGTTTTGTTTGTGGATAATCTTTCCTAATGGGCACAAAATATCTATCTCTAAAGACTTCAGGCATCTGCTGGAGGCTATTAAGAAAGATTGGGGTTGCTTTCTGCCTTTAAGAACATATTTCTCCATTTCAGGATATATAATATCCTGCCTCTTTTAATATTCCCCAAAATATTTAATTGTCTAAGACAATGGAGGAGGGGGAGTGTGTGATTACTTCTTACATTATCATTACCAGTTTTGCTCTTTGGAAATGTGTTGTATTTACAATCAGGTTGAAATGCCATCAACAGTATATTCACTCCCAACTTCAGTCTCCATCATATGATTTACCGAGAAGTGGCAGGATTTAAATCAGAAAAACATAACTCTTTTAGGAATCAAAGACAATACATTAATTTTATTTGCAGGACTGATTCTTCAAAAGTACAGGGGGTTCTCGACTTACAGCCATTTATTTAGGGAAAGTTCAAAGTTACAATGGCACTGAAAAAAGCGACTTATGATTAATTCACAGATTTACGACTTTTGCAAAATTCAGGTTTTTGGCATGCATTTACAATGATTGCAGCATCCCGGGGTTATGTGATTGTCATTTGTGATCTGCTCAGCTGGCTTTTGACAAGCAAAGCCAATGGGACGAGCGAGATTTAATAATAATTAATAATAATAATTTATTAGATTTGTATGCTGCCCCTCTCCAAGGACTTGGGGTGGATCACAACAGCAATAACAATACAATAAATACTGTTCTGGTTTCTGGTAGAAGTTTAGTAATTACAAATAACTCTCATGAAATGCATCATTTCATGAATAAAGCAACTCCGTTTATTTCTCTGCTCTCCTGTATTTCAACACCTTCCAGACATCACTCGGTCCGTTAACTCTCTCTCAGCCGCATTTCTCTCATTCCTTTTCCTGCTTCACTTAGATAAGATTTATTTCCTAACTACATAGCTATAAAAAAACATCAGCACTGACTAAATACAATACAAAATACTTTGGCTTACTTTAGCGTGGTGAAAAACCCCTCCATATTTCTTTTCAGCAATGTTGAAACTCCACCCTTCTTCTCCACTAGCCCCCTGACGTGCCAAATACCTCACTACAATATTTAACCCATTCCTCTCCTTAATATCTTCTTCCAGACCTTTGCTCTCTACGTTTCTGAATCCTTCTGAATTTAGGATTAACCCAGTGCGCATCTGATTCTCCCTCACTAGATCCTGAACTCATAGCCCCATCCTGTGGCTGGCCTCCCACCTGTTCTACTACCTGTAACCCCGAGGCCACCACTACTTCATAAACACTATCTGAGTCCTCAATATCTTCATCATCCTCCAACTAATCAAGAGTATGTACAACAAATACAAATCTAATATTAAGAAAAACAAGTTAAAACCTATTATTACTAAAAACAATCAATGCTACAAAATCACACCATTTGCTTAAAGACTACATGATTTGCTTAACAACTTGTGGCAAAAAAAAGGTCATAAAATTGTGTGTGGATCAATTAACATCTCAGTAGCTTAGCAATGGAAATTCTGGTTCTAATTGTTGTTGTAAGGGCTACCTGTAGATGGCAAATGCACAGTTATACACAGTGATGGGCTACCAAAATTTTTACTACCACATTGTGGGTGTGGCTTATGCATTTTGTTTCAACATCTTTCAGTGCAAATTGGGTGCTCTAGGGTGGAGCTCCAAATTTTGCTACGGGAACTGTGTTCCTGACCGTTCTCCTAGGAGCCCATCACTGGTTATACAATTATTTCTATGAAGGATGCATGCTCAGGAGAAAAATCTGATTAAATTGAGCTTTATTCTTTGAAAGCAGGTGGCTGAATTTTAGTCTGCTCCTCATGCCACACAAGGTCTCTGCTGCCTATGAGGCTTGATTTCCTAAACTGAATTGCACAGCTGAGAAAATTCCTATAGAGAGTTCAATCATTTTATATTGTTGAATCTTCAATCTGCAGGTTCTATTGCTGTTCAATTGAACTATAATGAAACACCACTTGTTTTCCTTTTTCCTCGTTTTATTTCTTCACTAAATTATTCCTTCTAAAACCATGTCCTTTTACCCATTTCAGGTCTTGTCCTGTGAACTCAAAAATAGCACTTGGAATTTTACTCCAGTAAACAACCATTCGTTGATTGATTGATTGATTGATTGACTGACTGATTGATTGATTGATTGATTGATTGATTGATTGATTGATTGATTGTGTGCCTTCACATCATTGCCAACTAGCAAATACTTCAAAAGAAAAGGATTTAGGGGTAGTGATTTCTGACAGTCTCAAAATGGGTGAACAGTGCAGTCAGGCGGTAGGGAAAGCAAGTAAGATGCTTGGCTGCATAGCTAGAGGTATAACAAGCAGGAAGAGGGAGATTATGATCCCGCTATATAGAATGCTGGTGAGACCACATTAGGAATACTGTGTTCAGTTCTGGAGACCTCACCTACAAAAAGATATTGACAAAATTGAACGGGTCCAAAGACGGGCTACAAGAATGGTGGAAGGTCTTAAGCATAAAAAGTATCAGGAAAGACTTAATGAACTCAATCTGTATAGTCTGGAGGACAGAAGGAAAAGGGAGGACATGATCGAAACATTTAAATATATTACAGGGTTAAATAAGGTCCAGGAGGGAAGTGTTTTTAATAGGAAAGTGAACACAAGAACAAGGGGACACAATCTAAAGTTAGTTGGGGGAAAGATCAAAAGCAACATGAGAAAATATTATTTTACTGAAAGAGTAGTAGATCCTTGGAACAAACTTCCAGCAGACGTGGTAGATAAATCCACAGTAACTGAATTTAAACATGCCTGGGATAAACATACAGTACATCCATCCTAAGATAAAATACAGAAAATAGTATAAGGGCAGACTAGATGGACCATGAGGTCTTTTTCTGCCATCAGACTTCTATGTTTCTGTGTTTCCTACCATACAATGATGCAAAGGTTGTCTGTTGGAGATCATTATAACCAATGAAGGGCTACCAAAACTTTTACTACCACACCATGGGCGTGGCTTATGCAGGACGCCCTGCATTTTCTTTCAACATCTTTCAGTGCAAATTGGGTGCTCTGGGGTGGAGCTCCATTTTTGCTACCCCACTGCCTTCCCCCCACCTCCAGGCAGCAGCCCACCCCTGATTATAACTGATCAGCAGCTCAACCCTGATTATAATCAGAATTAGGCATGCATCTAAAAATTTACTCCCACTCCCATCAACAGACACAAAGCAGCAGCAGTTACTTATTGTTGTGTTTCATCAGGGCTTGCTGTAATTATTAATGCTGAATGCAATTGCAGCATCTTTCACCTAAGGACCTAAAACTGCCTATAAGCATTAATGAACTAAGTCTAATAACACCCAAGAGATGAAGTCAGGCTTTTGACTATTACATTCAGCAGTGACCTGAAGGTAGAATGATGCAGGTTCGTTAAGTATGAACTTAAGAAGAAGGAAGAGAGGTCAAACTCATGGATAGGAATGGAGAGGTCAGCTAAAATCCATTCTGTTTGGCTGGCCAAGTTGGCAGGATAGTTTTCTAGTTCAGGCATTTTCAAAAATGAAAACAGTTCTGCAGGCTCAACAGGAAGTTGCACCAGATGGCTTTGGAGTGGGAAGGTGTTTTTCAAAATTTATTCAGGTACATTTTCCATACTATTAATAGGGCAGCTTCTGTTGCACCTATGCAGTCTCCTTATTTACCTGTAAAATTCCTCCTATGTTCCCAGTGTTATGAGACTGCCTGCCTGCCTGTCTGTCTATCTATCATCTATCATTATCATCTATTATTGATCTATCTATCTATCTATCTATCTATCTATCTATCTATCTATCTATCCGCCCCGAGTCTACGGAGAGGGGTGGCATACAAATCTAATTAATAATAATAATAATAATAATAATAATAATAATAATAATATCTATCATCTATCATTATCACCTATTATCTATCTATCTATCTATCTATCATATATATAATCTAGTATGTATCATTATCTGTCTATGTCTGTCTGTCTATCACCTATCTATCCATCTATCCATCTATCCATCTATCCATCTATCCATCTATCCATCTATCCATCTATCCATCTATCCATCTATCCATCTATCCATCTATCCATCTATCCATCTATCCATCTATCCATCTATCCATCTATCCATCTATCCATCTATCCAGCTATCCATCTATCCATCTATCCATCTATCCATATATATATCTATATATATATCTATATATATATATCTATATATATATATATATATATATATATATATATATATATATATATATATATATATATAATCTATTATGTATCATTATCTGTCTATCTGTCTACCTATCATCTGTCTGTCTATTATCTATCTGTCTGTCTGTCTGTCTGTCTGCCTGTCTGTTTGTTTGTCTGTCTATCTATCATCTATCTATATCCTCTATCTCTGCCTTGAATCAGCATAAGCCCATGGAACATTTTAAAACAAAATAAATGTATCTTTGACTCCTGAATCATCCCCCAGACAGGAAGTAAAATCTATACCTCTCCGTCAGATTCCGTGAGTTTACTCTAAATCATTTTAGATACAGTCAAAACTCATTCCAGTGGGAGCAAAATACCACAATTTCCTCGCAAAGTAATTCACGGGAGAATTTGTTTATATTTTTTAAAAGGATGAAAAACGACTCTTAAATTCCTAGCACTGAGCTAAATAGAACGAAACATAGGAGATATTCAGCAGTAGCTGGAAATAATACAAAATGCTGGCAGGCTACAGGGAAGCCGCTTTTAAAGGCTCTCCTGTAGCCGGCTGGCCACCGACAGCAGTTTATTTCTCCCGCGCTTAGACTAGCCAATCAGCAGCAGTTATGCAAATCTTTGCCACGTACAGTAACAGAATTGATCTCTTCAACCATGCAGTATTTAGGTTTATAATCATTTGTTAATGTATTACAAAAGAATATAGGATCAACAGCAGGCTTAGATGGTGGATTATATTTACATGGCGGGAAAAATCACATTAATAGCTTCACTTGAAATTTTCAAGGCAACACATTTATAAAGGAAAAAGTAATCCTTAACAAACAGCTTCATAATGTTTTATAGCAAGGGTGTCAAACTCGCGTTGTCACGGCATCATCAGATGATGTTTTGGGACTCCCCCCCTTTGCTAAACTGGGTGGGGGGCAGGCCCAGCATGTGCCACATCCAGCCAGTGGGCCGCAAGTTTGACACCCCTGCTTTATAGCCCTCTTCAAATGGTTTACAGAGTCAGCATGTTTGTCTCCAACAATCTGGGTCCTCATTTTACCCACTTGGGAAGGATGGAAGGTTGAGTCAACAGTGAGCAAGTGAGAATCAAACTGCTGAAATGTTGGCAGTCAGCAGTTAGCAGAATTAGCCTGCAATACTACTTTCTAACCATTGCACCACCATGGATCGTGATGAGTGTAGAGTACAGTGATGATAGCAATACGTGGCTCCGTCTATTATTGTCACGGGTTACATTCAGAGGGAAGGGGAAGGATATTGCAAAATCTCCATTCCCTCCTCACTCTGGGGCCAGCCAGAGGTGCTATTTGCTGGTTCTCCGCACTACTCAAAATTTCCTCTACCAGTTCTCCAGAACATGTCAGAACCTGCTGAATTTCACCTCTGGTCACACTGTCTGGCACTTCCCAGGCAACTCCTCTCAGTCTCTGGTCAGTATCTGTTGAGATGACCTTGGTTCCTGTGCAATGATGTGTGAGGTCCCACAGAATTGGCCTTCTCCGGGTCCCATCGACTAAACAATGTCGTTTGGCAGGCCCCAGGGGAAGAGCCTTCTGTGTGGCGGCCCCGGCCCTCTGGAATCAACTCCCCCTGGAGATTAGAACAGCCCCCACCCTCCTTGTCTTTCGTAAATTACTCAAGACCCACCTATATCACTAGGCGTGGGGGAACGGATACACCTCCCACAGGCTTCTATATTTTATGTTTGGTATGTATGTGTTGTATGGTTTTAATTGTTGGGGTTTTATATACTTTGCTTATATATTTAATATTAGATTTGTTTACTGTTATATTGTTTTCATTATTGTTGTGAGCCGCCCCGAATCTTCGGAGAAGGGCGGCATACAAATCTAATAAATTGAAATTGAAATTGTCTGGTCTGACATTCTGCGAGTCTTCGGAGAGGGGCGGCATACAAATCTAATAAATTGAAATTGAAATTGAAATTGTCTGGTCTGACATTCTGCGAGTGTGTGGAGAGGGGCGGCATACACATCTAATTAATAAATAAATAAATAAATTCCAACCCCCCCCCCCCCCCCCCGATATTGAGTGGCAGCTGAGAAACAGAAGGATGGTTGCAGCAGGCTTGGTCCATCTCAAAGATGACACTAGCACCTGGAAATTATCCCAATGCTTGTAGAAGAAGCAGTCTTACGTTAACCGAGTTAATGTAGCCAGCCTGTGAGAAATGAATGCTTTTGACTTGACTTCTGTAAACCCAGCTTACATGCAAATTCCTTCGAGTTAGGGTTTCGTCTGTTTGTTTTATTTTGTGTGGGCTAGTTTTCTTGGCAAGATTTTCAGTGGTGGTTTGCCATTGCCTGCTTCCCAAAGCTGAGAAAGAGGGATGGGCTGGCTTTGAGCCTAAGGCAGGGCTAGAAATGATAGTTTCTTGGTTTCTTAGTGGTGCCTTAACCATACACCAAACTTCTCTCCCAACCCACCGTCTTGATTTCTAATCTCTGGCCAACATAAAGAATTTGTTCACCTTCTACTTCAAAACCTTAGGAATGGCTCACAAGACTTCTACAAATTCCCAACTTAATTTTTAATGTAACAGAAGAGGAAAGTTATTAATCATAGGACTATAATTATATTAACCATATTTAATGTTAGCTAAATGTAGAATTAAACTTAGTTCTTGCCGAAACCCACCTGCTACTTTTTGGCATGGTGTACAAAACCCATGTACAATAGTGTCCTATGCCACTCAGCCAATTGTTCATTCACTTAACAAACTACACTTAAAGTATTTACTTGATATTTTTTTAAAAATTAAAAACTGATTTGGAGGGAATGAGTCATTAATGGCCACAATTTTAAAGATAAATCTGTCAGTCCTTTCTCAGCATGCCCAGAACTGTTTTGTCCCTTTTTCCAAGGAGAAAAATATTTCTTTTGAACCTGACATATGCAAGAATGTGGTCAAAGTTCCAAGAAAGGAAATAAAAACTAGCAATTTGGACTTATCAAAGCGGCTGGGTTTGGGGTTTTTTTTCAGTGTTTAACAGATGGAAGGATTCCTTAGGAATAAAACATGGGAGAAATATTCATGTTAATAAGTCGGAAATGACTAATGCACTGAGCAACGGAACATGATAGTTCAAAAAAAATTCACATCCGTTCTATGGCTGTGAAGAGTGTCATCAGGCTGCAAAATCCAGATGATCAGTAATTAATTAATTAAAGACAGATTAACGGTCACAAGATGGTATGAAACAGTTATCACAGCTCCTAATTCCTTCCTACCATCTGGCGCTTGTACAGATTTTTGCAGCCAGAATCCTACAGACCCAATTCTGAAAAAACAGCTTGATTTGGGTTCCAATTCTTTCTAATGTAATGGTATGTTGGAAAGACTCTACAAAACTTGGTAAAGAGGGTAGCAGTGGGAGAAGAAACTCCTCAGTGGCTAGCAAGCTTCAGGGAAGCCCTTAAAAGCGCCTTCCCTGCATCCTGCCGGCAGTCCATATTAATGCTAGCTAATAGACAATAAAGGTGCTTAACTGTGACTTGTCCCTTCACCGAGTCTTCGGAGAGGGGCGGCATACAAATCTAATAAATTATTATTATTATTATTATTATTATTATTATTATTATTATTATGTCAATACAACACAGCAAACGAGATCACTATGCTGGATTTCATATTTCATCACCAGTCGGGTGCTTCCCTAGGACTGCGTGATGTAACGGGGAATTATGTTTGCCGATCCCAGTAAAGTGGCCTTTTGCAATTGACAGATGGAGATTTTGTCAATTTTGATGGTTTTCAAATGTCCGCTGAGATCCTTTGGCACTGCGCCCAGCGTGCCAAGTACCTCTGGGACCACTTTCACTGGCCTATGCCAGAGTCGTTGCAGCTCGATTTTTAGATCTTCGTATTTCACTAATTTCTCTAGCTGCTTCTCCTCAATTCTGCTGTCCTGTAGGATTGCGATGTCGATGATCCATACTTTCTTTTTCTCCACAATCAGGATGTCTGGTGTGTTATGCTTCAGAATTCAGACAGTCGGAATTTGGAAGTCCCACAGTAGTTTTGCTTGCTCGTTTTCGACCACTTTTTCGGGCTTATGATCCCACCAGTTCTTTGCCACTGGTAAATGGTAGTTCCAGCACAAGTTCCAGTGGATCATCTGGATCACAGCATCTAGATCACAGCATCATGTCTATGCTTGTAGTCAGTCTGTGCGATCTTTTTGCAGCAGCTGAGTATGTGATCGATTGTTTCATCTGTTTCTTTACAGAGTCTGCACTTTGGATCGTCTGTTGATTTTTCAATTCTGGCTTTGACAGCATTTGTTCTAATGGCCTGTTCTTGTGCTGCCAGTATTAGTCCTTCTGTCTCCTTTTTGAGTGTTCCACTTGTAAGCCGTGACCAGGTCTTTTCTTTATCCACTTTGCCTTCAATCTTCTCCAAGAACTGTACATGCAATGCTGCTATTATTATTATTATTATTATTATTATTATTATTATTATTATTATTATTATTATTGTTATTGTTATTATTACTATTATTAATTAGATTTGTATGCCACCCTTCTCTGATAATGATGATGATGATGCACGAATCTAACTGTCAGTATATGACCCCCAACAATTTGGGTCCTAATTTTACTGACTTCAAAAGAATTGAAGGCTGAGTCAAGCTTTTGCCAGTCAGGATCAAACACCTGATAGTACGCAGTGAGTTAGCCTGCAATACTGCATTCTAACCATTGTAGCACCACAGCACATGGTCGGATAAGAGAGCACATAGCCCACAGTTGGGTAATATCCTGAGGAAAATCTAAATGATTACTGCAGATTGTTTGGGGTTTGATGGCACATAATCATAATCAGAGCACATATACGTGATAGTTCGCAATCTTCAATACCCCAATATTGAAAAAAAGATGTTCAGAGCCTAGGAACTATACAGAGCAAGAAAGATGATAAAGGGTCTGGAGGCTAAATCTTAGGATGGACAGTTGAGGGAACTAGGCATGCCTAGCTTATCGAAGAGAAGCATCAGGGGGCATCTGATAGCAGCCTTTCAGTACTCGAAAGGGCTGTCACAGAGAAGAGGAGATTGATTTATTCTCCTAAACACCAGAGGGCAGGAAAAGAACTAATGGCTGGAAGCTTGTCTAAAGAGAGATTCAACCTAGAAGCTAAGGGAAAATTTCTGACAGTAAGAACATTTAATCCATAGAATAGTTTGCCTCCTGGAGTTGTGTGTGCTCCATGATTGGAGGTTTTCAAAAAATAGACTGGACAACCATTTAACCAAGATGGTATAAAATTTCTTGCCTTGAGCAGGGAATTGGACTGGAAAACTTCCAAGGTCCATTCCAGTCCTATGATTCTATGTTCTATGCATGCAAAATGTATCACAGAATAATTGTTTTCACACAAAACAACATTTTATGAAGAAATGAAGGTTTCGATTCATATTTGTCCATCTCCTCAACCCCCAGCCCTATTCATTTTTTAAGAGCAAATGTTGACTTATATCCATGTTACAAGGTGCCTGCAAAGATTGGTTGTCTACCCAGAAAGGAAAACTAAACAGAATATTTTTTTAAAAACCCAACTTGTAAAAGTCCTTGATTTCTCTTTTTATAGTTACAATGGGTCAATCTTGGTTGCTCAGCCAAAAGTCCTGTTTCCTGTTCTTTTTCCTTTTAATTATTATTAATATTATATTGATGGTCTTTGACTGTAAATAAAATTTATATATCTACATCTATACATCTATCCTAGTCTCCCTTAATTTTCAAATTCAGCAAAAAAACATGTGACATATATATATGATTTAACATTTTATATATACAGTATATATATATATGTGTGTGTGTGTGTGTGTGTGTGTGTGTGTGTGTGTGTGTAGATTGTTCTGAGTTCGGGTTTTGCCCCGTGTAATATTTTGAGTGTCTATGCGACGTTTCGGTGAAATCACATTCACCATCATCAGGCTGAAGTTTTAAGCTTCGTGTTGCTGTAAATATTTACATATTTACACGGGGCAAAACCCGAACTCAGAACAATCTACATACATATACCCGTGAAAATCTACGAAAACAAATATATATATATATATATATATATATATATATATATATATATATATATATATATATACACACACACACACACACACATACATACACATATGTGTGTGTGTAGGTGTGTTTTATGTCGGATCACCCTGGTATATTGAAGGAACATCACAGCTCCTTTTTGCCTCTAGGCCCAACCCAGGGCCATTTCAAGGCAGTTAATTTATTCATAGCCGACAACTATATTCTGTATGTAAAATTTCAGCAAAAAACATGTGAGATATATATATATTATATAGAGAGATGAGTATCAAAATGGAAGGATTTTGCTGCTGACCATTGGTTAGACTTATTCTCTCTGTTCACTTCAATGTTTTATTAAATATTGGGTACCGAAACCCCACCCCACCCCCCATTACTTGAACTGCATAATTCTGCCTTTAAAGTGGGAGAGAGAAATCAACATAGAGTGAGCACAGACAGCTATGTAGTTATTGAAACTTTAGTCTGCTAGGAAAAGAGTTTTGTCCTTTTGTGGTCCCAACTAAAAAAAATCAAGGGACTTGTATTGCTATTTGCAAAGACAAATGAGTTCACACACTTTATTTTTTCTGACACTCCAAACTGTAGCCCTGCTTTTGTTCATCAGGGATCAGAAATACAGTGAGGAATTGGATATCTATGGTCCAATAAGTCCAAATCTGAGATAACAGAATAACAGAGTTGGAAGGGATAGAAACAAAGAAGATTGATGGCAGAAAAAGACCTCATGGTCCATCTAGTCTGCCCTTATGCTATTTCCTGTATTTTATCTTAGGATGGATATATGTTTATCCCAGGCATGTTTAAATTCAGTTACCATAAATTGGTAAATTGATTTACCAACCACGTCTGCTGGAAGTTTGTTCCAAAGATCTACTACTCTTTCAGTAAAATAATATTTTCTCACTTTGCTTCTGATCAACTAACCTCAGATTGTGCCCCCTCGTTCTTGTGTTCACTTTCCTATTAAAAACACTTCCCTCCTGGACCTTATTTAACCCTGTTAACATATTTAAATATTTTGATCATGCCCCCCCCCCCCTTTCCCTTCTGTCCTCCAGACTATACAGATTGAGTTCATTAAGTCTTTCCTGATATGTTTTTATGCTTAAGACCTTGGAGTTTTTCTATAATCCGACCCCCTGATCAAGCAGGAAACCTTATTCTATTTTAGACAAATGATTGTCCAATCTCTCATTAAAAACTTCACTGTTGTAGTACCCACAACTTTTGGAGGAAACTTGTTCCACTGATAAATTGTTCTAACTGACAGGAAATTTCTCCTTAGTTTTAGATTGGATCTCTCCTTGCTTAGTTTCCACCCATTGCTTCTTGTGCTGCCCTCAAGTGCTTTGGTTTTATGTTGAGAACTAAGCAGAGGGGAATAAACTGTTGGGGAGGACAGTTGGAATCAAGCAACTTTCCTCAAAGCCAGAATTTAGGGAAAATCTATGCAGAAAGATAAATCTGAGAAGCAAACAACTGCAAAAGAGACCTCGGAGTCTTGATGGACAATCAACTAAACATGAGCCAACAATGTGCAGCAGCAGCTAAAAAAGCCAACACAATCCTAAGCTGCATCAACAGGGGAATACACTCCAAGACCAGGGAAGTCTTAATACCACTTTACTACGCCCTGGTCTGACCACACCTGGAGTACTGTATTCAGTTCTGGTCACCACACTTCAAAAGAGACATTGAAACTCTGGAGAAGGTGCAAAAAAGAGCAACCAAGATGATTAAAGGATTGGAAACCAAGACTTACGAAGAGAGACTGAGGGAACTGGGCATGGATAGCCTAGAGAAAAGGAGGGCCAGAGCAGACATGGAAGCTGACCAAGGAGAGATTCAACATGGAGATAAGGAAGAACTTCCTGACGGTCAGAGCGATCAACCAATGGAACAACCTACCAGCGGACGTTGTGAACTCCAACACTCTGGGCATTTTAAAGAGAAGATTGACCTGCCACTTGACTGGTGTACTATAGGGTTCCTGCTTGGGCCGGGGGTTGAACTTGATGGCCTTCATGGTCCCTTCCAACTCTAACAATAAATGAATGAATGAATGAATGAATGAATGAATGAATGAATGAATGAATGAATGAATGAATGAATAAATTCATGTAAACTCCAGAGTCAAAGAAGCAAAGAATAAAACAGCCATAAACAGCTGAAATGTTCATAGCCAAAGCAGTCCAAGTGGACAGGAAGCTGAATTGGAATAAATAAGGGAACTAAGAATTTAAGTTGCTTGCCGGTACTGAAGAATTGGAAGAGAAATAATCTATATCAGGGGTCTCCAAACTTAACAACTTTAAGACTTGTGGACTGCAACTCCCAGAATTCCTCAGCCAGCAACCGATGCAGGATTTCATAGCCAGCATCAGTCTATTGGTGGTAGATGTCCACATTAGTAGTCCATGGTCTAATTATTTGGTAGTTGGCATCTTTGAAGAACCAAATGGCCTATGATGGAAAAGAGGGCTGTTGACAATTCTGGCCATTGTTAATTGATCTTAGTTTAAGGCAATGTGATTAATCAACACTTGTTTAAAGTTCAGGGTTACATATTAAACTCAGATCTTTGATTCCACCAGCATAGCTAAAGCATAGCTTAATATGAGATTAAATTACATCTTTCACTACATTCAGGAGGTGATTATTTTCTAAATGTTTTAATTTTCCATGCGTATTTAATTAAAAATATTAATATCCTTATTCATGGAAAGCATCTGTTAACCTCAGTGTCTTCCATTATCACTCACATGTTTTGGTAATAAATACGTGCCTTAAATTCTTACCTTTTCTTTGCCCTTCATAGGATCATTACTTTTTTCATCCACCTTATGCTGTTTTCCATCATGGATCTCTTTCATGAACCAACAAAGAATGAGAGGTGGGGGGATACATTCTGTATCATGAAACATTACTAGAAGCCCAATCATGAGATGTTTCATTTATCAAAGAAGCCAAACATTAGCTTTAAACCACAGAATAAGTTTCATTGATTCTGCCATGACAAGATATCCATTCATTAAAAATGGTTTAGCAAAGTTTTCCATTTGTAAAGACTTCCTGTAAATTAAAGCTCATCTCGTGTGTGCTGTAAATATGTCATGTCAAATTGGCTGGCACTTGTGGAAAGCTTCTTAATTCTGTAGAGAACAGTGAGAGCACTCCACTGAAATGTGTAAAGTGGAGATAAAGTAACACTGTTTCTGGAAGTGTCAGACCGAGAAGAAGAAAATAAAGGAGGAGGAGGAGGAGGAGGAGGAGGAGGAGGAGGAGGAGAAGGAGAAGGAGTAGAAGAAGACTCCTATGCTGTAGAAATTTCAAGAAACATTGGATCACTTGATTATCGGCATACTCATTTGATAGAAATGTTGTACTGTTCATAGTACAAGAAATATGGTTAGAATTGTAATGCAGGTCACGGCACAAATTGTCCAACTTTTTTAATGTTTTGTTTGTCTTGCTGTATGTGTTTGTTTATAAATAATTTAAAACGAAAAAAGAAATAGTTTCAATTTTTTATAGAAGAAAAAAGGAATTTGGATTTAGGCATAAAAAAAGGAAATGAAGTAAACCTGGCTGGAACTACCTAACTAAATAATAACCCAAGCTGTGATTGGCTGTTGGTTCTCTGCAAGTCTTTTTAACTTGCAAAGTTGCAATGTACCAATTGTACCTGCAGCCCCAAACTTTAAATTATTAGAAATTTATCAACTAACTTCAAGCTCTTGTTTTATCTTCATTGTTAGATCAGACAGCCTGTGTAAGGGGAAAGATTGGTCATCCAGATGCCCATCAGGTGTTAAAAGGCCTCAATGAATAAAACATGAATAAAAGATAAAGTAGCTCTTCTCTAGCCATTTAGGGATTGATGGAGTATAACCAGATCTTTAAATTGAGTGTGGAAATGGAGTGCAGCTGATGCAGCACAAGCCAGTGACAACCCAACAATAACACAACGTTTCTATCAATCCATTCTCTCATTAAGTTCTACCAATGCTGTAGAACAACACAGTGATATTGTCCTCACTCACCGGGTCTATTTCAACAATAGATTTGTCCTGAAAACTCAATAACTGTGACCTCAGGATTTAACTGTGTGCTTAAACTGTATTGATCTCAATGAGCTGTAAGCATACTTTTCTCTTCTGTTCCTATCACCGGCTTATTTTCTTTGTTTGTACCTTAATTCAATTAAATGCCAAAAAAGAAAAGGAATGTTTACTTTTACGTGCAAGGTTGTCGAGTCCACATTAGTACACACACATTTCATTTCATAACTTACTTGGGAGATAGTCGTTATTACCAAGATTATTAATTTGTAGAAAGAGCCTTATTACTATTCTGCGCTTTCTGGCGTAGATGAATTTCCTTCTCATTCTGGTGGGTTTTTTTAATAGAGCAACGATTTTACATTAAATGGTAAGTGGCTGAAACAAGGCAAGGGAAAAGAGTGAATCAAAACTGAGCTCTTCCAGGAATCACATTTAATGTTTTGAGACACTGATAAATGAAAATAAAGATTGGTTAAGTCAAGTATTTTGGTCATATGGGAAAAGCTAATACAAAAATAGGTCAACTATCTTGATATATTTGTCTTTCAGACGGGACATAATCTACCGCGCTTCGGTGCAACTTGAGTCTGGAAAAAATGTCATTGTTATAAATAACTGAAGGTATAATCAACCTTTTTGTAGCCAATCCATATTTCTCTTCCAAGCCATAATCTAGGATAACAAAATATCCTTCCTTCCTTCCTTCCTTCCTTCCATCCATCCATCCATTACATTAGCCACAAATAATATCTTGGATAACCACCATCAAACTAAATATTTCCATGAAGACATAGGAACAGTTCAGGAAACAATGGAGGACAGAAGGAAAAGGGGGAACATGATCAAAAGGGGGAACATGATCCATGCAGTCTGCCCTTATACTATTTTTTGTATTTTATCTTAGGATGGATATATGTTTATCCCAGGCATGTTTAAATTCAGTTACTGTGGATTTACCAACCATGTCTGCTGGAAGTTTGTTCCAAGGATCTACTACTCTTTCAGTAAAATAATATTTTCTCATGTTGCTTTTGATCTTTCCCCCAACTAACTTCAGATTGTGTCCCCTTGTTCTTGTGTTCACTTTCCTATTAAAAACACTTCCCTCCTGAACCTTATTTAACCCTTTGACATATTTAAATGTTTCAATCATGTCCCTCCTTTTCCTTCTGTCCTCCAGACTATACAGATTGAGTTCATGAAGTCTTTCCTGATACGTTTTATGCTTAAGACCTTCCACCATTCTTGTAGCCCGTCTTTGGACCCGTTCAATTTTGTCAATATCTTTTTGTAGGTGAGGTCTCCAGAACTGAACACAATATTCCAAATATGGTCTCACCAGTGCTCTATATAGCGGGATCACAATCTCCCTCTTCCTGCTTGTTATACCTCTAGCTATGCAGCTAAGCATCCTACTTGCTTTTCCTACCGCCCGACCACACTGCTCACCCATTTTGAGATTGACAGAAATCACTACCCCTAAATCCTTCTCTTCTGAAGTTTTTGCTAACTTTTGTGTTACCTTTGTGTCCAACGTAGATTGTCTTTTATAAAAAATATTTTTATTGAAATATATACATTACAAACACAACATATAAATACTTGAATACACACATTTATACACACACACAAAAAGATATTCATTTAAATTATTCTCACCCATTAAACAGATTATCTCCATAGTCATTTTTACGGCTATTATTAACAATGTAGATTGTCAATGGTTTAACCTGGAAATGGCGAGGAGGTTTGATGAGTGTCATAGAGGGAACATGGAATGGCAGGGAGGGTTTGATTGCCTTCCTACAACATGAATAATAATTAATTAATAATAATTTATTGGATTTGTATGCCACCCCTTTCCACAGACTCGGGGCGGCTAACAACAATAATAAAAACAACATGTACAATCAAATAATAAAAAACAACTAAAACCCCTATTATAAAACCAAACATACACACAAACATACCATGCATAACTTGTAATGGCCTAGGGGAAAGGGCTATCTCAACTCCCCCATGCCTGGTGGTATAAATGAGTCTTGAGTAGTTTACGAAAGACAGGGAGGGTGGGGGCAGTTCTAATCTCCGGGGTGAGTTGGTTCAGGAGGGCCGGGGCCACCACAGAGAAGGCTCTTCCCCTGGGGCCCGCCAAATGACATTGTTTAGTCGACGGGACCCGGAGAAGGCCAACTCTGTGGGACCTTATCGGTCGCTAGGATTCGTGCGGTAGCAGGCAGTTCTAGAGGTAATCTGGTCCAATGCCATGTAGGGCTTTAAAGGTCATGACCAACACTTTGAATTGTGACCGGAAACTGATCGGCAGCCAATGCAAGCCACGGAGTGTTGAAGAAACGTGGGCGAATCTTGGAAGCCCCACGATGGCTCTCGCGGCTGCGTTCTGCACGATCTGAAGTTTCCGAACACTTTTCAGAGGTAGCCCCATGTAGAGAGCGTTGCAGTAATCAAACCTCGAGGTGATGAGGGCATGAGTGACTGTGAGCAATGAGTCCCTGTCCAAATAGGGCTGCAACTGGCAAACCTGGGCAAACGCCCTTCTCGCCACAGCCGAAAGATGATGTTCCAACATGAATTTATTTCAAATTTAGTTTGTATTCAGGACACTCCCAGACAATCCCTGTACAAGTCACTCAGTTTAGTTAGCAAAAATATACCTGTATGTTGATTTATTAACCATCAGAGAATTATGAATAACAGCAAAAAAATTACATTAATTATACCTACATTTACATATATATTTGCCTATCTCTATCAGAAGGACCAGAGTTTTCAAGAGCCACTGGAAACAATGTGATAGGTAATTAGGTAATTAGGATGAACAGACAAAATTCCAGCTTCAATTTGTTTATAGCTGCAAAAGTAGAAAAGAGGTGAAAAGTTAGGTGCCAGGTGATTCCTTCTCAACTCTGTTCCACGAAGGGAACAGTTTGCTTGTTTGCGTCTTAATATTTTGAGTTAATGCAGCCACTATGATGTTATAAACCATAGTTTATGATTCCATGCATAAATCTGCATAAGTGTGTTTTAGGTCATAATCCATGCTTTAACTTTTAACACAATAGATGATTCAAACCAAAAGTGTGTTCTTCCCCTACTGTGTAGCTCCTTCCTGTATTATGGAAATAGAGTTATAGATACAGATAGTTCACAATTAATAACCATTTATTTACCGTTTGTCCGAAATTAAAGTGGTACCTCTACCTACAAATGCCTCCACTTACGAACTTTTATAGATGTGGTCAAGATTTTTTTTGCCTCTTCTCAAGAACCATTTTCCACTTACAACCCAAGCCTCCAAAACTGTAATCAGATAAGGCAGGGAGAAGCCTCTGTGGAGCTTCTCTAGGAATCTCCTGGGAGGAAACAGGGCAGGAAAAGGTGGAGAGAAGCCTCTGTGGGGCCTCTCTAGGAATCTCCTGGGAGGAAACAGGGCCGGAAAGGGCGGGGAGAAGCCTCTGTGGGGCCTCTCTAGGAATCTCCTGGGAGGAAATAGGGCCAGAAAGGGCGTGGAGAAGCCTCCGTGGGGCCTCTCTAGGAATGTCCTGGGAGGAAACAGGGCTTCCACCCTCCCTGTGGCTTCCCCAATCGCACACATTATTTGCTTTTACATTGATTCCTATGGGAAAAATTGCTTCTTCTTACAAACCTTTCTACTTAAGAACCTGGTCACGGAACGAATTAAGTTCGTAAGTAGAGGTTCCACTGTATAGCCACACTTAAAAATTGACTCACAACCATCAGAGCATCTCCATAGCCATATGATTAGAATTTGGATGCTTGATTAGAGTGCAATGCTGCAGGCTACTTCTATGCCAGCAATTTGGCAGTTTGATTCTCACCGGCTCAAGATTGACTCAGCCTTCCAGCCATCCAACGTCAGTAAAATGAGCACCTAGATTGTTGGGGCAATATGCTGACTCTGTAAACTGCTTTGAGAAGGCTGCAGAGCACTGTAAAGTAGTATAAAAGTCCATTTATTATTTATTTATTATTTTATTTATTTATTTATTTATGCCACCCCTCTTCGAGGACTCGGAGCAGCTCACAACAAAAACAATACAAACCCAATACTAAAACAATTTAAAACCCTTAATATAAAACAATCATACATCTCATACAGACCATGTATAAAGCGGAGGCAGCCCAGGGGAATCAGTTTCCCCATGCCTGACAACAAAGGTGAGTTTTGAGGAGTTTGTGAAAGGCAAGGAGGGTGGGGGCAGTCCTAATTTCTGGGGGGAGTTGATTCCAGAAGGTCGGGGCCGCTACAGAGAAGGCTCTTCCCTTGGGTTCCACCCAGACGACATTGTTTCGTCAACGGGACCCGGAGAAGGCCAACTCTGTGGGACCTAACCGGTCGCTGGGATTCGTGCGGCAGAAGGCGGTCCCAGAGATATTGCTATTGCTATCCTGGGGTCACATGAACTGCATTTGCAACCTTCCCAGCTGGCTTCCGACAAGCAATTCCATGGGTCACTTAACAACTGCAGTGATTCACTTAACAATCAGGGCAAAAAGCCTGCAAAATTGAGCGCGACTCACATAGCTGCCTTGCTTAGCAATGGAAATTCAGGTTCCAATTGTGGTTGTAAGTCAAGGATTCCTTGTATTATCGCAGAACCCTTCAAAGTCTTCCTTTGTATAATTTCTGAGATTTAAGCATGCTTAGGCCCCTCATTCAATTGCAATTCAATTTATACGGTTAATGAATAGACCTGTTTATGTCCAATATAATCCTCCTTGCTTTTACTTTTCGGCAACAGCGGTTGCAAATGACAAAATGAATACAAAAATCCATCTGCCAGCTTGTCTCAAGACAAGTACAAATGGCAACCAAGTTTATCTGCCAAACGTAAATGGGCACAAAGTCCATCTGGCAAGCTAGCCTCAAGAAAAGCTATTTTTCTTTTTAGCAATAAGGAAGGGCTGGGGGACTTCCCTAATAGAGAAGCCTATTGGCATATCAATGCATCGGCGGATGTAAAGCCTTCCTAGGGGTTGATAAATGGGGTCAATTAGAATGAGTTTTAACTCAGTGGAGGTAGAATAGATGCCCTTTCCTCAATTCAAAAGGCATTATGGAGTTCCTCATTGACTAAGTAGCATGGAAGTTAGCATGTTGTGTTGCAGAGCACATCCAGGGGTGGGCAACATGCAGGACGGGGTGGAATGTAGTTTCACTGGCA
The DNA here is from genome assembly GCF_031021105.1 of Erythrolamprus reginae. Taxonomy (NCBI): domain Eukaryota; kingdom Metazoa; phylum Chordata; class Lepidosauria; order Squamata; family Dipsadidae; genus Erythrolamprus; species Erythrolamprus reginae. The sequence continues at coordinate 51,124,432 of NC_091951.1, forward strand.
GAAATGAAGATATGTGCGCAGCTCCAGCTGATCGGCGGTTATCACTTCCTGGATTACTGGTCTCAGCTCGGCTCTCTTTTTTCCTGCTGCTGCTGCATCTGGGCTCCTTGCTTTTTTCCTCTTTCCTCCTTCCTGGCCTCAGACAAGCTTCCCTCTCTCCTGTCCAGCTCCCCTCCAGCCTCACGCAGCCACCTCCCACCTGAGGTGCAAGCAGAAGGTGTGGGTGGAAGCGGCGCTAGCAGCATTTCTGGCAGCACCTGTTCACCTAGCTACCCAGCCTGAGGCGGGGGGGCAACCCAGGAAGGAGAGCACGGGAAACGCAAAGCAAATTGTCACCCCAGCAAGCGATGCTAGTAAGGTTGTAAGTTGAGGACTTAACAGTTCACTTGAACGATGCTCCAACACTGGAAGTTTTTAAGATGTTGGATAAGCATTTGTCTGAAGTGGTGTAGGCTTTCCTGCTTAAGCATGGGGTTGGAGTAGAAGACCTTCCAACTCTATTATTCTGTCTTCTTCTTGCATATCCAAAAAAAAAGACCATTTTTTTCTCTTTGGATCTCAGTCAAGCAAAAGTTTCCGGTCACAATTCAAAGTGTTGGTTATGACCTAAAAAGCCCTCCATGGCACCGGACCAGATTACCTCAGGGACCGCCTTCTGCTGCACGAATCCCAGCGACCAGTTAGGTCCCACAGAGTGGATCTTCTCCGGGTCCCGTCAACTAAGCAATGTTGCCTGGCGGGACCCAGGAGTAGAGCCTTCTCTGTGGCGGCCCTGGCCCTCTGGAACCAACTCCCCCCAGAGATTAGAACTGCCCCCACCCTCCTTGCCTTTCGTAAACAACTTAAAACCCACCTTTGCCACCAGGCAGGGGGAAATTGAGATCCTCTTTCCCCCTAGGCCTTTACAATTCTATGCATGGTATGTATGTATGTATGTTTGGTTTTTATATTAATGGATTTTTAATCATTTCTAATACCAAATTACTATTGTACACTGTTTTATTGTCGCTGTTAGCCGCCCCGAGTCTCCAGAGAGGGGCAGCATACAAATCCAATAAATAAATAACTAAATAAATAAATAAGCAAAGCCTTACCCATATAGTCTCTGACACATTGACACATTGATTCGCTTGCTCTGCACCAGTACCCCTAGATACTGGGGTCTTCGGGTGGCATAGTAGTAGTAGTAGTAGTAATAATAATAATAATAATAATAATAATAATAATAATAATAATTTTCTTTTCTGATCTTAAGTTCCTGGCTTCATTTCAATTCATTCTGAGTTTCTAATTTCTTCCACAATATTTTAATTTTGTCCTCAGAGGATCAATCCTCTGTGGGACTCCATCCCTCTCCTTGCGTGATGGGAATTAGTAATAAAACACAGAGAGCTTTTGCAAACATTGCACAAAGAGCAATGCAGGCTGGAGTTAATAAGCAAGGTCCCTCCACCCCCCTGCTGTGAATGGCTGCAGGCAGAGGGTCTTATCAGAGGGGTCACTGAATAAGACCTGATACTGCAAAGACATTGTATGGGTTTCAGGCTATAGCTCAGTAGCAAAGCAACTGTTTCCCCCAGTTTTTTTACACAGATACAATCCAACTAAAAATATCCTGGTAAGGAAGGCAGGGAAGGAGACCCTCAGCTAGAAATGAGCATCAGGCTAGCTGGATCAATGCTTTCAACGTAAGGCAGCCTCTCATATATTCTTAATTCACTTTCATCCAAAGATAATTAAGCCCCTGGGTCTTTCATATCTCAGACAAACACCCTCAAGTTATGCTTCCTTATATATTTCTAGGGGGGAAAATATTGTGAATGCACACCATTCTTCAGGAAAAGAAACCCACTGGGAGATTATTAATAACTGGCTTTAATGAATACAGTTCACACAATAAACTTGACTATGGTGGGTTTGTTATAAAGTGGGAACACTGCTCCATCCAGACTCCAGCTGCACATATTGAGTATTTTGAAACTGTGTGTGTTTTCTGCAGGTCAGACCAGTGTTTAAATAAATAAATAAGCAAAGCCTTACGCACCCAACGAGTTGTCCTCAACGGCACCAAATCCACATGGAAAAAAGTAGACAGTGGAGTACCACAGGGCTCTGTCCTGGGTCCTGTACTCTTTAACATCTTCATCAACGACCTGGATGAGGGAATAAAAGGGGAACTAATAAAATTTACAGATGACACCAAGCTGGCGGGGGTAGCCAACACCCTTGAGGACAGGCTCAGAGTACAAGAAGACCTAGACAGACTATCACAGTGGGCCCATACCAACAAAATGAGGTTCAACACCGACAAATGCAGAGTCCTCCACCTCGGCAAAAAGAACCCTAGACATACATACAGCCTGGGAGATACCCCACTCAGCAGTAGTGACTGCGAAAGAGATCTTGGAGTCTTGGTGGACAATCAACTAAACATGAGTCAGCAATGTGCAGCAGCAGCCAAAAAAGCCAACTCAATCCTAAGCTGCATCAACAGAGGAATACGCTCCAAGACCAGGGAAGTACTAATACCACTCTACTATGCCCTGGCACAGACCCCACCTGGAGTACTGCGTCCAGTTCTGGTCACCTCACTACAAAAAAGACATCGAAACTCTGGAGAAGGTGCAAAAAAGAGCAACCAAAATGATTAGGGGACTCGAAACCAAGACTTACGAAGAGAGATTGAGAGAACTGGGCATGGACAGCCTAGAAAAAAGAAGGTCTAGAGGGGACATGATAGCAGTTTACAGATACTTGAGGGGTTGCCACGGTGAGGAGGGGGTCTCTTTATTCCCCAGGGCACCAGAGGGCCGGACGAGGAACAATGGTTGGAAGCTGACCAAGGAGAGATTCAACCTGGAAATAAGGAAGAACTTCCTGACGGTCAGAGCGATCAACCAATGGAACTGCCTGCCAGGGGAGGTGGTGAACTCCCCAACTCTGGACACCTTCAAGAGGAGATTGGACTTCCATTTGGCTGGGGTGCTGTAGGGTTTCCTGCTCAGGCAGGGGGTTGGACTCGATGACCTAACGGTCCCTTTCAACTCTATTAATAAATAAATTAAAATAAATAAATAAATAAATAAAATAGAACTTCCTTTCCTTACATTCCCTAAATTCATGCCCCTATAACCTGTTCTGTGTTTTTATTTGCTTTTTGGGAATGGAATAGAATAGAATAGAATAGAATTCTTTATTGGCCAAGTGTGATTGGACACACGAGGAATTTGATCTTGGCACGCAGATGGCTGAACTCACTGTCAATTTATTACAGAATAAGGAGCCCAGGCGAACTTGCTATGTTACACTGTTCAATATGCCATTCCCAACATAAAATCCATTTATCTATGAATCTTTTCCGTACTTCTGATCTACCAAAATACTCAATGCATTTATGTCAATAGGGTTGTTGAATCAGGATCATGTTCTAAAAAAGTACTGTCAGGAATTGGGATTAGGCCAAAGGGAAGCATTATTTAGAGATGTAGAGAAGCAAATGCCATCTCTGGATTTCAGACCACATGTGGTTGCTCTTTGAAATCCTTTTAGCTACAGCCAGCTTACTAGTTCTATACAAAAACACTCTATTAATTGTTTAATGGGCCAATGTTCTCCACAGGCAGACCCAATGATGTTGCTTAAATCATCATTATAGGCATAAAATGGAGTTGGCTGTTGCTGCTTGGAAACTAAAGTAATTTTTAAAAGTCTACGCTATTCTGTTGTTGAGAAGTAGACTATTTTAAAAGCAAAAATTGAAAAATGAGTATCAGTAAATCAGGATGTTTGCAAGCCAACCCATTCCTTTCCCCTGTAATTCAACTTGAAAAATAAGAAGAAAGAATCCTGTCTAGAAGTCAGTCCTGGGGCTCATGTCAAATCAGGAGAAGATGATAGACCTATTACCCACAGCTGTATTGGCCAGGTCACTTCCTGCTATTTCAGTGAAGTCTGGGACTGATTATAGCTACTGTGGCTGTTGTGACAAGCTTAGGAATCCCAAAGGTGCTTTGCTGCAAGGAATATTTGTATGTATTGATTTTATTTATTTCTCAATCAAGTCCAGGATAGTAGTTTATATAAAGATAACATAGAAAGTAATGTTAAAAGAAGACAATAGGACAGTAGGACAGGGACGGTAGGCACAACGGTGTGCTTATGCACGCCCCTTAACGACCTCTTAGAAAAGGGGAGAGGTCAATTGTAGATAATCTAAGGTTGAAGATTTTGAGGTTTGGGGAAGAAACAACAGTTAGGAAGGACATTTTGGTATATTATTTTCTGAACTATGGTTAGATCAGTTCAGAGGTGATGTAAATTGTCTAATTGCAGTATTTCAGTCTGGTGGAGTAAAGTATACAGTGTTCCCTCAATTTCCACAGGGGATGCGTTCCGAGACTGCCCGCAAAAGTCGAATTTCCGCGAAGTAGAGATGCGGAAGTAAATACACCATTTTTGGCTATGGACAGTATCACAAGCCATCCCTTAACACTTTAAACCCCTAAATTACCATTTCCCATTCCCTTAACAACCATTTACTCACCATTATTACTGGTACTCACCATTGAATAAGACACTTAGTGATCTGATATTTATAAACATAATTATTTATTAACAATCATTTTTGTTGTTATTTATTTGCAAAAATTATTAGTTTGGCGATGACATATGACATAATCGGGTGGGAAAAACCATGGTATAGGAAAAAAACTGCGAAGCATTTTTTAATTAATATTTTTTGAAAAACTGTGGTATAGGCTATTCGCGAAGTTTGAACCTGCGAAAATCGAGGGAACACTGTACTGCTCAAAAAAATAAAGGGAACATTCAAATGACACATCCTTCATCTGAATGAATGAAATATTCTCATTGAATAAGTTGCTCTGTCCAAAGTTGAATGTGCACAACAGCACGTGAGATTGATTGTCAATCAATAAAATTTCTTGGTGCTTCCTAAAAAGCTTGGCAGCTTCCACATTAAACAGTAAGCCATGATTAAAAAATCATGGTCCTGAGTTTGTTCAGTACAATAATTCAAAATCAAGCTAAATAAATTGATAATGTGACCTAAAACACAGGTAGAGAATTCTAAGTTAGGAAAGTCATGATTTAATAACTAAGGGGCGTGCATAAGTGCATAAGCGTGCTTTCTGTCCCTATGCTAGGTTTTCCTCTTATTAGTACCTATATCATGTATATAAACAGTGTTATTTCTTTGTATACTACCAATATGTACTTGACAAATAAAAATAAATAAATAAACTCAGTAACCATGAATTAGTAAACTCATTGGTGCATAACACATTGTGGACTAGTCTGGATCTGTGTATGATATCAGGAAAGGTGTAATCCAGTGTGGAGACTGTGAGGAAAGTGGTGTGTATAGCAGCTTTGAATTTGGAGAGAATGAAAACTAGGAGTGTACCACTTCTATCAGCAAAAAATGTGTGGCATATCAAGGCGGGATTTAGGGTTTCTAAGGAATAAAACAAGTGTTTTAAATCTCTGGCTGAAATATTAGGCCCCAGGCAGGGGTGAAATTCAACAGGTTCTCGAGAACTGATAGTGGAGATTTTGAGTAGTTCAGAAAAGTGCTAAATACAGTGGTACCTCTACCTACGAACGCCTCTACTTACAAACTTTTCTAGATAAGAACCGGGTGTTCAAGATTTCTTTGCCTTTTCTCAAGAACCATTTTCCACTTACAAACCCAAGCCTCCAGGAAAAGGCAAGGAGAAGCCTCCGTGGGGCCTCTCTAGGAATCTCCTGGGAAGAAACAAGGCCAGAAAAGGTGGGGAGAAGCCTCTGTGGGGCTTCTCTAGGACTCTCCTGGGAGGAAACAGGGCCAGAAAAGGTGGGGAGAAGCCTCTGTAGGGCTTCTCTAGGACTCTCCTGGGAGGAAACAAGGCCAGAAAAGGTGGGGAGAAGCCTACATGGGGCCTCTCTAGGAATCTACCTGGAGGAAACAGGGCCTCCACCCTCCCTGTGGTTTCCCCAATCGCACACATTATTTGCTTGTACATTGATTCCTATGGGAAAAATTGCTTCTTCTTACAAACTTTTCTACTTAAGAACCTGGTCACGGAACGAATTAAGTTCGTAAGTAAAGGTAGCACTGTACCACCTCTGGCTGGCTCCAAAGTCAGATGGGAATGGAGATTTTTGCAGCATCCTTTCCCTGCCATGCCCATTAAACCACGCCTACAGAACCAGTAGGGAAACATTTTGAATTTCACCCCTAGCCTCAAACCCTTAGCAGTTTTGTATCAACCCACCCAAATAAATTGGAGGCATGTGACACAAACACCCCTCCAACTTATCTTGAGAGTAACTAAAGAGACAGTCCCCTTTAAATCTTCAATCCAAATGCGTAGAAATACAAACACCGGCCTTATGGAAGAATAAATTAACATATTCCAAAGCTATAGTAAAAGTAATTTGTAAGAGAAGAAGACTATGTATAGTTAGAACTAACTGTAGGGAAAGCTGAATCACATAAATAGCATAAAAGCAATTTATTTCTTAAGAACTTCCAGCGTGAGAATAGTATTCACAGAGACTTATATAGATAAATACAGCCTTGAAATTTCAGTTTGTTATTATGGTTCACTGACCAATGCAGAAATCTAACAACTCAGCAACAGCATTTTCCAATAGCCAAGCTGTAATTTTCTTTATATACTTTAATACTTATATCTTATCTTTGGCATCATATAATCAATCCCTAAATAAAAATATAAATCAACCATGTAGCATCCCTCTATATTTTTAAAACAGTGCAAATTGTTAGAACTTTGGGGTTTTTTTACATATGATTAGTTTGATTATCACTAATTTATAAATTTTATCTTCATGTCACTACAACAACCATATGCAGTAGCTATAACTATATTCCTATTTTACAATGAATATACAACAATGAGAACTGGTGGAAATATCCAAGGATGCTTGGATATTTTTGCTGCTGTAATATTATGCTACTGTTCATAAGATAGCAATTACATATCCTGATCTATGTTGGTGACGAACATTTTGATACTAAATACAAAAAAGAAATATACTATTTAATAATTCACATATTAGTAGCGGCAAGAATCACATTTGCACAAAAATGGAAAAAAAAGAAAATACCAAAAGACGAGGAGGTTTTTAAGAACATCATGGAATGTGCAGAATTAGATATGATGACGAGACGGCTAAATAACCAAATGGAAACAGACTTTTATAGAACTTGGGAGAAAATATATAATTGGTGGGATATAAATTGAATAAATGATATATTGAAATTTTATAGATAAGTTTTTAATTTTAGTAATTCATTTTATATATTTAACCACAATGTTATAACACAAATGTTGAAGTAGATATTATATTATAGTAGTATATTAAGAAATATTATGAATAAGCTTTTAGATTTATTAATTGATTTCAATTATTTTAATCACAATGTTAAAATGGAAATATTAAAGTAGATGTTATATTATAGTAGCATATTAAGAATTATTTTTCTGTATTGATCTGAATTACAATTAGTTTTCTTTTTTGTATTAGAAAGACTTCTATACTTAGTGGAGCAATGGTAGCTCCTCTAAATGTTAAATGTTGTTTGTCTTGTTTGTCTTAAAGAAAAATCAATAATATATATATATTTGTGGCTAGCTGATGAGGCCAGAACAAGGCCGAAATGGGACCATCCTAGTCTCCCTTAATTTTAAAATTCCAGCTAAAAACCATTTGATACATATAGAATATAGTTGTCGGCAATGAATAAATTAACTGCCTTGAAGTGGTCCTGGGTTGGGCCTAGAGGCAAAAAGGAGCTGTGACGTTCCTTCAATATATCAGGGTGATCAGACATAAATAAACATATATACCCCTCCCTGGTACAGAGCTGGAGAGGGATCAGGTCTGGTGGCTCAACTGTTAATTCTCTGCCTTACGAGGCAAAGGCTGCCAGATCAAATCCCAGTAAGGAAGGGTGTGGCTAGCTGATGAGGCCAGAACAAGGCTGAAATGGGACCATCCTAGTCTCCCTTAATTTTAAAATTCCATATATATAACAACAGAAACAAAATCAAAGAGGGAGAGACAAAAAAAACCAGATCACTTCATGATAAATGTAATCAGGGGTGGGCAGCAAGCAGGACGGGGTGGAACACAGTTCCACTTGTGGAAATGAAGATGTGTGCACAGCTCCAGCTGATCGGTGGCTGTCACTTCCTGGATTACTGGTCTCGGCTCTGCTCTCCTTTTCTTCCTCTGCTGCTCTTTGTACTGCGTCTTCACTCCTTGCTTTTTTCCTCTTTCCTCCTTCCTGGCCTCAGACGAGCTTCCCTCTCTCCTGCCCGGCTCCCCTCCAGCCTCACGCGGCCACCTCCTGCCTGAGATGCAAGCAGAAGCAAAATCCATGGCTGGCAGTATTTATGCTTCTAGCAGCACCCATTCACCTAGCTACCCAGCCCGAGGTGGGAGGGCGGGAGGGACCCAGGAAGGAGAATTGTCACCCCAGAGAGTAGTCCAATTTCTTCTTGAAAGTCTCAGTTGTTGGAGCCCTCACAACCGCTCAGGCAAGCTGTTCCACTAGTTGATCCCTCTCACTGTCAGAAATTTTCTCATTTCCAGGTTGAATCTCTCTTTGGTAAGTTTCCATCCATTGTTTCTTATCTGACTTTCTGGTGCCTTGGAAAATACCCTGAACCCCCTCCTCTAGGGGGCAGCCCCTCAAGTATTGGAACACTGCTATCATGTCTCCCCTGGTCTTCTTCTTCGCCAGACTGCCCATGCCCAGTTCTTGTAACTGCTCTTTGTGAGCCGCTCCGAGTCTCCGGAGAGGGGCGGCATACAAATCTAATAAATAATAATAATAATAATAATAATAATAATAATAATAACAACAACAACAACAACAACAACAATAACAACAATAATAATAACAATAATAATAATAATTCTGAAGCATAACACACCAGACATTGTGATTGTGGAGAAAAAGAAAGTATGGATCATGGACATTGCAATCCCAGGAGACAGCAGAATTGAGGAGAAGCAGCTAGAGAAATTAGTGAAATACGAAGATCTAAAAATCGAGCTGCAATGACTCTGGCATAAGCCCATGAAAGTGGTCCCAGTGGTACTTGGCACGCTGGGTGCAGTACCAAAGGATCTCAGCGGACATTTGAAAACCATTGGAATTGACAAAATCTCCATCTGTCAATTGCAAAAGGCCACTTTACTGGGATCGGCAAACATAATTCGCCGCTACATCACGCAGTCCTAGGTGCTTGGGAAGTGCCCGACTGGTGATGAAATACAAAATCCAGCATAGTGATCTTGTTTGCTGTGTTGTACTGACATAATAATAATAATAATAATAATAATAATAATAATAATAATAATAATAATAATAATATGTTTCAGTTCCATATATAACTTGGCTGGTGGACTTCCCTCCAAGTACTAACCTGACTTAGTCCAACCTGTCTTAGCTTTTCAGAAATATATTCACTTCTTTATATTTGACCCAGAGGTTAATATTTTCCATCCTATTAGTACAGAGGTTGTGTAGGCAACAGACAATATGTATTTTGCCCACAGCATATTCCTGAGGCCTGAGCCAGTAATGATTTTTTTCCCCATTTTCATGGCAAATATTAGACAAGCTAAAAGACATGGTCAAACTCCAATTGTTTCTATCACGGAACACTCACTACCATTTACTTCAAGACATAATTTTCTTCTCAAGCTCCAGCATTAAATAAAACATAACTGCTAGAATGGAGGGGAATTTTTTTTTTTAAACTGAAACTTGCAATGCAACAGCAGAGATATCACCCTGCCAACAAAAATGCGTATAGTCGAGGCTATGGTTTCCAAAGTTACAATTTATGGCTGCGAATGTTACATAGAAACATAGAAGACTGATGGCAGAAAAAGACCTCATGGTCCATCTAGTCTGCCCTTATACTATTTTCTGTATTTTATCTTAGGATGGATATATGTTTATCCCAGGCGTGTTTAAATTCAGTTACTGTGGATTTATCTACCATGTCTGCTGGAAGTTTGTTCCAAGGATCTACTACTCTTTCAGTAAAATAATATTTTCTCACGTTGCTTTTGATCTTTCCCCCAACTAACTTCAGATTGTGTCCCTTTGTTCTTGTGTTCACTTTCCTATTAAAAACACTCCCCTCCTGAACCTTATTTAACCCTTTAACATATTTAAATGTTTCGATCATGTCCCCCCTTTTCCTTCTGTCCTCCAGACAATACAGATTGAGTTCATTAAGTCTTTCCTGATACATTTTATGCTTAAGACCTTCCACCATTCTTGTAGCCCATCTTTGGACCCGTTCAATTTTGTCAATATCTTTTTGTAGGTGAGGTCTCCAGAACTGAGCACAGTATTCCAAATGTGGTCTCACCAGCACTCTATCATAATCTCCCTCTTCCTGCTTGTTATACCTCTAGTTATGCAGCCAAGCATCCTACTTGCTTACCACCTGACTGCACTGTTGGACTATAAGAAAATCTGAGCACCAAAGAATTGGGGCCTTTGAACAACTATGGTGCTGGAGAAGACTCCTGTTCCCTGAACTGCAAGGCGATCAAACTGGTCAGTCCTAGAGGAGATCAACCCTGACTTCTCTTTAGAAGGCCAGACCCTGAAGATGAAACTCAAATACTTTGGCCTCCTAAAGACTCACTTGAGAAGAGCCTAATGCTGGGAACGATTGAGGGCAAGAGAAGAAGGGGATGACAGAGAATGAGGTGGCTGGAAGGATCACTGAAGCAGTCGGCGTGAGCTTAAATGGACTTCAGAGGATGGCAGAGGACAGGAAGGCTTGAACGAATGTTATCCATGGGGTCGCAATGGGTCGGAAACGACTTCACAATGAACAACAATAACAATTGCAATACAAATGAAGTGGCGAGACTCACAGACCCCATAAAAAGTCTTATCAAACCACAGAAACGTCTCTATTGGAACAGTAAACATGACAGAAATATCTAATAATTAGTCATTTTAGGACCAGAGATTTACTAAATCAGGCTGTGTGCCAGGGGAGAGTTCTTGATTTCTTTACTGCCAGTTCACTCAGGGACGCGACGCACATGTGCGCGCCTGCATGCGCAGAACTAAAACAAAGCTTCTGCACATGCACAGAAACAAAAAAACAAGGTGGTGGCACCTATGGCGGTGCCGAGAGAACCGGCTCAGGGGCATGGCAGGCCTGGATTGCTGTCAGTTCCAGTGACCCAGGCTGTCAAAATACTGCCGAACTGACCAGAACTCACCTCTGCTGTATGCCCATCTATTTGATTGTCGACTACTCTTACTAGTAGTCAATTAATTTTAATTTTAATTTTAATTTTAATTTTAATTTTAATTTTAATTTTAATTTTAATTTTAATTTTAATTTTAATTTTAATTTTAATTTTAATTTTAATTTTAATTTTAATTTTAATTTTAATTTTAATTTTAATTTTAATTTTAATTTTAATTTTAATTTTAATTTTAATTTTAATTTTAATTTTAATTTTAATTTTAATTTTAATTTTTTATTCATTCATTCATTCATTCATTCATTCATTCAATCAATTTTTATGCTGCCCTTCTCCTTAGACTCGGGGTGGCTTACAACACGTTAGCAATCACACTTTTTAACAGAGCCAGCATATTGCCCCCACAATCCAGGTCCTTATTTTACCCACCTCGGAAGGATGGAAGGCTGAGTCAACCTTGAGCCGGTGATGAGATTTGAACCGCTGACCTTCAGATCTACAGTCAGCTTCAGTGGGCTACAGTACAGCGCTCTACCTGCTGTACCACCTCGGCTCTTAATCTTCAGGGCATGATATAATCTCACTTTCCATCCCTGATTCTTTGATTTCTTTTAAATAAAGAAATCAAAAACTGACATGGGATCTTCTGGAAACCAACCAGAAGATCTCTGCCTGAAAAAGATATTGTCCATGTCCTATTAAATTATTATTAAATACATATAATGCTCACGTTATGATCATAAGGGAGCCTACCCAGGACTATTGTAAATTATACCATGTCACATGTCCAGTCCAATTTTATGATTTTATTTTCAGTGGCTGTTCACACATACAAACTGGATGAAACCACACTCAACACAAGTAACTGTGAGAGAGATATAGGAGTTTTGGAAGACAACCAACTAAATATGAGCCAGCAATGTGCATTGGTGGCTAAAAAAAGCCAACACAATCTTGAGCTGCATCAACAGAGGGATATAATCTAGGACTAAGGAGGTAATAATACCACTTTATAATGCCCTAGTCAGACTTCACCTGGAGTATTGTGTTAAATTTTGGGCTCCGTACTACAAAAAAAGTATTGAAACTCTGGAGAAAGTACAGAAGAGAGCAACCAGAATGATAAAGGGACTGGAAACCAAAACATATGAAGAAAGTTTGCAGGAACTGGGCATGGATAATCTAGTGAAGAGGGGACATAGAAACATAGAAACATAGAAACATAGTAGACTGATGGCAGAAAAAGACCTCATGGTCCATCTAGTCTGCCCTTATATTATTTTCTGTATTTTACCTTAGGATGGATATATGTTTATCCCAGGCATGTTTAAATTCAGTTACTGTGGATTTATCTACCACGTCTGCTGGAAGTTTGTTCCAAGGATCTACTACTCTTTCAGTAAAATAATATTTTCTCATGTTGCTTTTGATCTTTCCCCCAACTAACTTCAGATTGTGTCCCCTTGTTCTTGTGTTCACTTTCCTATTAAAAGCACTTCCCTCCTGGACCTTATTTAACCTTTTAATATATTTAAATGTTTCAATCATGTCCCCCTTTTTCCTTCTGTCCTGCAGACTATACAGATTGAGTTCATTAAGTCTTTCCTGATACATTTTATGCTTAAGACCTTCCACCATTCTTGTAGCCCGTCTTTGGACCCGTTCAATTTTGGCAATATCTTTTTGTAGGTGAGGTCTCCAGAACTGAACACAGTATTCCAAATGTGGACATAGCAGTATACAAATACTTGAGGGGTTGCCACAGAGAGGAGGGGTCATGCTGTTTTCCAAGGCACCAGAGGGCCAAACCAGAAGCAATGGATGGAAGCTGACCAGGGAGAGATTCAATCTGGAAATAAAGAAGAACTTTCCGACGGTGAGAGCGATCAACCTGTGGAATGGCCTGCCTGCGGATGTTGTGAATGCCCCAACACTGGAGGCCTTCAAGAAGATATTGTACTGCCATACGTCTGGGATGGTATAGCGCAGTGATGGTGAACCTATGGCATGGGTGCCACAGGTGGCACACAGAGCCGTATCTGCTGGCATGTGAGCAGCTGCCCTAGCTCAGCTTCAACGTTTCTGTGTGTGCCAGCCAGTTGGGTTTTGGCTCGCACAGAGACTCTGGGAGTGTGTTTTTGGTTTCCAGAGAGCCTATGGGGAAGGGCATTTTTACCCTCCAGGGAAGCCTTTGGAGCCTAGGGAAGGTGAAACATGAGCTTACAGGGCCCATGGGAAACAGGCCATTTCCAGCCTCCAGAAAATGGGGGGAGCTGTTTTTGCTCTCTAGGAGTTTTGGAAGACAACCAAATGCATTGAGTTATGGTTGTGAGTACTCGCACATGCGCTATAGCAAGCGTGCACGCTCTTCCGGCACCCGAGGAAAAAAAGGTTTGCCATCATTAGTATAGGGTCTCCTGCATCAGCGGGACGTTTGACTAGATGACCCACAGGATCCCTTCCAACACAAACAATAAATAAATAAACATACTGGTCATTACTTCAGTAACTGAGTTGTCAAAGCGTGGAACTCATTACCGGACTCCATAGTGTCATCCCCAAACCCCCAACACTTTACCTTTAGATTATCCACAGTTGACCTATCCAGATTCCTAACAGGTCAGTATGGGGCGAGTACAAGTGCACTAGAGTGCCTTCCGTCCCCTGTCCTATTACTCTCCTATATCTCCTATAACTTTCTTCTATTCCTATATCTCTTCTTCTATTCTTTCATTGATATGTGCATTGATATGTTCCTACATCTTCTCTTCTATTCTTTCTTAGATATATTTTACTATGAGTATATCCTCTATAACCTTCATCATGTATTTTACTATGTGTATTCCCACTAAAACCCTCATTGTGTATTGGACAAAATCAATCAATAAAACAATAATAATAATAAACAATTAGAGATCCAGCCCATGGGCCCTGAATTTTGCACCCCTGAACTAAGGAGAACCAACAGCTCCACTCAAACCAGGAAATCAGAAAAGTTAAAACTAATGTTATTACAAATTGGCTATAATAACAGCATCTTATTAGGTGAAAAACAGCATCTTAAAAGGTGCAAAAGAGGGTAACAAGTATGATGAAGGAAATGGAGCACCTCCCTTATGAAACCAGGTTGCAACGCCTTGGTCTCTTCAGCCTTGAAAGACGGCGTTTAAGGGATGACTTGATCGAAGTGTATAAAATCATACATGGGATAGAAAAGGTGGATAGAGAAAAATTCTTTTCTCTATCACACAATACTAGGACAAGGGGGCACTCCCTAAAGCTCATAGGTAACAAAGTGAGGACAAATAAAGGGACATATTTCTTCATTCAGAGGGTCCTTGGTTTATGGAATTCACTTCTAGAAGAGGTTGTGACAGCTGTCAGCCTTGATAGCTTCAAGGCAGGATTAGACAGATTCATGGATGCCAAGTGTATCGGTGGTTATTGAAACGGATGTCCAAGTGCTGCCTCTATGTTGGTTGAGGCAGGCAGGATTCCCTGGAGTACCATTTGTTGGGGGTCAAGGGAAAGGGAGGGTTTTGCCTTCTCTTTCTACTCGAGATCCCCATTTACAATTGGTGGGCCACTGTGTGACACAGAATGCTGGACTCGATGGGCTTTGGGCTCATTTAGCATGGCTCTTCTTATGTTCTTATGTTCTTATTGTGCTGCGCATCCTTCTCTTTCCTGTATTCTTTCTTATACTCCAGGGAATCCGAACAGCACCTGCCTGACCTGCTTTGGAATATTACCTCAGTTCTCTGGACTTAAAAACAAAAACTACAGCCATTTTGCCTGGCAACAGTTCTCGCCTTTTTCCATCAAGATCATCTCCTATTATGTCTAAAGCATCCATGGAAGCAAAGCCAACATGTAGTGGCAAAGCCTTAGGGCTACTTTTGCATTTGTTTTATTGTTTCTTCTTTTTCAGCGGATGCCTGACAGCTTTCTCCTCAGTTCTAATTAATTAACCAACTTCTGCCAGCTCCATTCATTCTTGAAAAGTTATTTATTTTGTTTCGCAACGTTTATATGCACAGTACTAGTGTTGTGTACACAGATTACAATTTAATGAAGTTCTGAACCCCCTCACACAGCAGGCATTTTCTGATCCAGCCAGAAAACCAAGGGATGTATATATATATTTCTGACTAATTTTAATCTCATTCAGGGTTTTTTTTACCCCACTTGATCCCTTTTCATATATATCTTCCTTCTCTCTTTGTCTTTTTCAACATTAGAGTTTACAATGAGTAATACACATAACTTTTTCTCATCTTCCTCCCCGCTGGGTGCCAATAGCCTAGTCTATCTAATTAAAAGCTGTCAATAAATAAGGGTCATTTCAATATTGGGGACTGCATTTTCTTTCCAGGCTAGTCCACAAATAAAAGGGTCCCCCCCCCCCCCCACTAATTCTTCAGATCAAATTGTTGCTCTTTACAGGCCAAAATCATAAGCCAAAAAGCAAATCTTCCACCAGCAAGAAAAACTAAACAGGAAGAGATCAAATAGAGCAGAGGTCCCCAAACTTGGCAACTTTAAGACTTGTGGACTTCAACTCCCAGAATTCTCTAGCTGACTGGAGAATTCTAAGAGTTGAAATGTGCAAGTCTTAAAGTTGCCAAGTTTGAAGATCTCTGAAATAGACAGAATTCTTGTCCATTCTGGCTGGTTGTGGTAATTAACCTAAATACTTATCATGGCTTGGTAAACAGAGTTTATTGAATAAATTACAACTGACTGATTTCAGAGTTCATTTGATGAGAAGGTCAAGGAATGATGACTGATGGGTGCAGCACTGGAAATCAATTCCAACACAGCCTTTTCTTCTTAGTTTCTGAAAAAATGGGTACTGTATTTGCCAGAACCAGAGCAAGAGACTGAGAGAAGGTCAAGTTTGGGAAAGAGAGGCAACCTTTGAAGCAAAGACATAGATCAGGGAAGACTGGTGAATAAGGAAGGAGAGAAAAGAGGATTAGAGAATCAATTAAAATGCTAGCTGGGGAATTTGGGGAGTTCCACATATCTAAAAGTTGCCAAGTTTGAAAAAAATCAAAAAAATGCTGGGTTAAACAAATTGAACCTCTCAGGAACATCACTCAAGCACTCAAGAATGAACAAGGAACATAGGAGAATTTTGGTGATAAGGGCAGAGAAAAATATCTTGTAACAAGTTAGCACAAGGAAGAGTGAATCAAGATTTTCAGTTATTCATTCATTTATCATATTTAGGGACTGCCCTTCCCCCTCAGGGAAAAATTCTGGGCAGTGTAGAAGTAGACCATAAAAGCTATTTAGAAATATTATAATAAAAAGAGTTAAAAACAAGACTAAAACAATTAAAAGCAGGAATAAAAGGCAGGGGGTTGTTCTTGAATACTCAGGGAGATTGGCTAAACCTGTGCATGACACCCTATGAGTCTTTCGGGATTGGGCAGCATAGAAGTCAAATTAAAGAAATAAATACTTTTTTGGACAAATTCTTCTGGAGACAGTCTGGCTCACAATGTTTATCATGAATGAACTGTAAAATTTGTCTTTCCGTTTATTTGCTGATACAGGCCCAGTTACTTGGTTTCTAGATCTATTTTGGGCTTATTTGCCTTCATTGTGTGACTTTTTTTGGTCAAGTCTAATAGATCTATAGTAGTCTCCCTTCTTTTTCATTATCAGCAAAAATATGTTGCACCCCCCCCCCCACACACACATATACATATACTGTATATATTTTGTCAAAAATATATCTTTTTTATATATACATACTGTTTGTATTTTTGTAGTATGTAGTGAGATAGATGAGAGAGAGAGAGAGAGAGAGAGAGAGAGAGAGAGAGAGAAAGGCAGGCAGGCAGACAAATAAGAATTAATATCTAACAACCAAAAATGAGCAATATATTAAAAGGGATGAATTGAAATGCCACCAAAGGAAATGTAAAGTTTTAAGATCTCCAGATAATATATTCAGGAAATGGAAGAAGCAAAAAACTAAAATTGCCCAGAAGTTATAGCCATGTGTGTCTATGGCTGTGAAGTTATATATAACACTTCCTATGCCACTTCCTATGCCACCCAAATCGAGGTCCTAATGAAGGCAAATGGAGTGAAGAAAGGCAGCAAGGAGAAACTAGGCATTTTGAAAGAAGAGGTGTGTTTGGAATACTTTGGAAGTGATTTGGGGTGGCTTAGGAAGCTTTTGGGGAGCGATTTTTGGAGCAATTTGGCGCAAGATAGGAAGCTTTTGGAGTGGTGATTTTTAGAGCAATTTGGGGCAAGATAGGAAGCTTTTGGGGGAGTGATTTTGGGGGAAATTTGGAGCGGTGTAGGAAGCTTTTGGAGGGATGATTTTAGCAGCGAGATGGGGTGAAGGAAGCGGCAGGCTAGGGGGGATTTTGGCAGCAGGATGGGACGGTGAGGGGAGAAGAGGAAGCGGAGGGCTAGAGGGGAAAGTGGCAGGGAAATGGGGCAGCTCCGGTGTTTCCCGCCTCAGGTGCAAACAAAAGGGGGCAGGGAATTCCCATGCAAGCAAATGGGAAATCCCGGCGGTGACAGTCACAAGGCAGGGGAATCCCCTCGGCAGTCAGAGACCGCATGCGCAGTATGAGAGCACAGGTGCATTAAGAGAGCCCACGGACCTGGGCTCAGGTTCGTAAGATGGAAAGAGTTTTTAAGACGAGGCAAAGAAATCTTAAACCCCGGGTTCGTATCTCGAAAAGTTCATATGACGAGGGGTTCGTAAGACGAGGTATCACTGTATTATTTACAAATATATACAGATATCAACAACAGAGTACAAACCGTGCACAGCTACTCTCAAAGATAACTCCCCACACAGGGAATGGTATTGGCGCCCTCTTATGGCCAAACCAGTCACAGCTCTTAAAGACATATTACATCTTTACAGTCACAGACTACCATTGGTAGTTTATTACATGGCAACCCCCAAAACAGGTGATTACCAATGGAATAACAGACCCCCTGAAAATAAGCCCCTCCCAAAAAATATTGAATCATGTGTAGCTGATCTCCACCATTTCCTCTGATTAGGGTTAAGGAGACGATGTCTTGCTCCACGTGCCCCAAAATAATAAGACTTCCCCAAAAATAAGGCCAAGCACTTATTTCAGAGTTCAAAAAAATATAAGACAGGGTCTTATTTGGGAGAAAAAAGGGTAGTCTGGTGGCTCCACCACTATCAAATTTATTTTCTTCTTAGTACATCTAACCCAAAATTGGGGTTCATTTTTAGATAAGAAAAGTATTTTCCGGACTGAAATCTGAGCGTGTGCACCATTATTGTTGCATTCCAGGTTTTACAACAAACCTGTCAAGTATAAGCACGCGGAGATGCAGAACTAATTCTATGGGCTCCTGCATAATGCATTGGCTGTCTTGCGATTTGCTTTAATATTTATTCCATTATATAGAATTGTCTTTACCACTGTTCATCTGATCATTATTATTCCAGTTTTCATTTCAGATGATGCCCTGTCATTTCTCTCCCCACACTACATTTTCTGTAAAACAGTCATTGATAGCTTTGGCAACAGTTCAGCTGGCTCTAGAGCAATAATTTGCATTATACTTACGAACTCTCGGGCTCTTTCAGCTTGTCTAGCTCAGTGTTTTTCAACCAGTATGCCATGGCACACTAGTGTGCCGCGAGACATGGTCAGGTGTGCCGCGAAGAAGGAAGCTCAGGTTCCGGTCTCACAACTTTTTGCTGAGAGAGAGAGAGAGAGAGAGTGAGAGAGAAAGAAAGCAAGAGAGAGAGAGAGAAAGCAAGAGTGATAGAAAGAAAGAGAGAGAGAAGAAAGGAAGAAAGAAAGAAAGAAAGAGAGAGAGAAAAGGAGAGGAAGGGAGAGAGAGAGAGAGAGAAATGAGCAAAAAGGGGAGGAAAAGAGAGAAATGAGAAAATGATTGAGACAGAGAATGAGAGGAAAGAGAGAGAAACAAAAGAGAGAGAGAAGTGACTCTTGATTTAAAGCATATGATAAAAAGCACCCAAAGAATAAGAAAGAAAACCCCCCTAGCCCTCACCTGTTTTTGGAAATGATTCAAGAGTGTGTATACACACAGACACAAAGGGGGGGGAGATAGGGATGGAAAAAGAGAGGAGAGTATCTTAGGGTGTCATTTTGTGTCCTTTTGGTTGGTGGTGTGCCCCAGGATTTTGTAAATGTAAAAAATGTGCCATGGCTCAAAAAAGGTTGAAAATCACCAGTCTAGCTGTATGTGGAAAAAGGTGATGACTTGATTGCAACAATCCTGGGCTCAAGTTGAGAAACGGTTGAAAGCAGAACTGGGCCCACTGTTAAGAGGGAAAAAGACCATTTATGCAAACAGACATTTTGGAAAGAAGCAGTGCAAACAGTCCCAGCTGGTAAGTCAAATGCTACCTTAGCAGTCTGCCACCATCAGATTTTGGTCATCTTCTCTGAAGGTATATCAAAAGTGGTTTTTATTTTGAAAAGGCAACTGGACTGATTTTTGGGAGGAATAAACAAGACATTTTGCTTCCTATCCTGGAAGCTTCAATGTTGTTGTTGTTAGCTCTGGCCCAGCTTCTTCCCCAAGGACTGTGGATGTGGGGGAGACATCCACATGCCGCAGGCCTGTTTTGCTCCCAGTGGCATCTGCTGATGAAGGCTCCTCTGACCAAGAAGACATGAGTGACAGGGAGGGGGAGAGTGTGGCAGACAGCTCAGAAGGAGATCAATAATCTCTCTCCTCCTTGGATTCAGAACAAGAGTTAATGATACAGCCACGCATGCAGAGAGCGATGCATAGGCAGCAATAACTGAGAGATTATTATCAAAGAAAATGAGGCCATCTGTGGTTGGGTGGGGCTGTGGTAATTAGGGAGGCTGCTATAAAGAGCAGCGTGTGGATTTGGCCATTGTGGAGGATTGTCTGGTTGTTGTGTTTCATGCCTGCTTTGCTGACTTCGACCTTGGTGTGTTGCTTTTTCCCCACTTTGAAACTAAAGCAGAGCAAAGGGTGTTTCACTTTGTGAAAGAAGGACTGTGAATTGCCTCACAGCTGCAAGCTAAGTATCTCAGAACTGATAAGGGACTTGTACCAATTACCAGTTTGTTTGGAGATGAGGGCTCTTTGCTATACAAAAAGAGGGCTTAGTTTAAGTGAATTTTCGTTATAAAGAACATTGTTTTGCATTTTCAAACGTGTGTGTGTCTGAAATTGGTATCTGAATTTTCAGGAGGATTCTGCCAGAGAGCTCGACAGAACAAATGTTGTGTTAATTATTAAGTTAATAATCAGTTGTATTGTTGTTATTAGGGTAGGAATAGGAAGTGATAGGGCAGAATAGGAAGTGATATGTCTTTTCTCCCCGCCTCAAAAAATCAGTCCAGTTGCCTTTTCAAAATGACAACAATTTTTGATACAACTATTTAGCATTTAGTCTTATATACCGCTTCATAATGCTTTTACAGCCCTCTCTAAAGGGTTTACAGAATCAGCATATTGCCCCCAAGGTGGGTCCTTATTTTACCCACCTCAGACGGGTGGAAGGCTGAGTTAACCTTGAGCCGATGGTGAGATCTGAACTGCTGAACTACAGCTAGCAGTTAGCTGAAGTAGCCTGCAGTGCTGCACTCTAACCACTGCACCATCATACTGTTAGATATGGATATAGACCAGATATCTGGAGGACCAGATTACCTGCAGGACTGTCTTCTGCCTCAGAGCCCACAGGGTTTGCCTTCTCCAGGTCCTATCAGTCAAACAATGTAAACTGCCAGGGCCGCGAGGAAGGGCCTTCTCTGTAGCAGCTCTGGTTCTCTGGAACCAACTGCCCTTGGACATTCGTTTGTCTCCCACCCTATTGGCCTTTCAAAAGGCCTTAAAAACACAGCTTTGCTGGCAGGCCTGGGGCCATTGAGCATTTGCTCTGGTCCGTAGCTATGAATGACTGAAGTATGAATGTTTATATCGGGGTTTTAAACAGGATGTTTATTATTGTATTTTTTATTGTTGTACTTTGCCCTATTTGGAAAAGGGTGGCCTAAAAATTTAAATAGATAGATAGATAGATAGATAGATAGATAGATAGATAGATAGATAGATAGATAGATAGATAGATAGATAGATAGATGATAGACAGACAGACAGAATGTCAGCTGGAGTTAATTAGGTGGTTTTTTCAGCTAGTCTTTGATGACACTCCATAAAGTGACAGCATCAGCTTCTGAACATTCAGGAGTTTATGACAAAAAGATGAACAAGCCTTATAGAGTATTATCCTCAAATGTGGGCAAAGGCAAGCCCTGATCCTTTAAACAATGACTGATCCCCAAGAATTTAACCTTCTTTCCTTCAGGTAAAGTAGATAGCCGGTCCAGTTAACAAATGCTGAACAAACATATTAATCAAATTTGACTTTTGGTACCTAGTTATATAAATTTCCCTAGTAAAGTTTTTAAAAAAATCTCACTCTCGTTCTCACCTCTATTTCCCCCCTTCTTACCTTGTTGTCTTTTTTAATTTAAATAATATGGAACCCTCTTTAAGGTTTTCCTTTCCTTAGTTTGACAGCTGCTGAAAGAGACTTCCCGTAACCAATTCAAAATAGCCCTTGGCTTTTTACATGCATGTGAATCTTCATCAGTCAATCAGGAACTCCCCCTAGTGGCCAGATCTGCCATCTCCGGGTCTCTTACCAAACAGATGAAAACCTCTGGAAAATGGAGTGAGGTCCAGTCACAGCACCAAGCAAAAAAAAAAAAAATCCCAGGAATTAAAGAAACAGCTGTGCTCCCTGCTTAGGCTGTCTGCCAGTTTAAAGTTGCATGCCACATTTTGTGTATCCAAAGAGTAACCTTTCACCACAACCTACCTCCAGGAACAGCTACGGCATCTCAATATTTCATTACTGTGAATTAAATCTTTTACAGCATCCAACCCCACCTTTTCTCTTTGCCAATTTTCTTTAATTTGAAAGTTGGCCTCTTTGATGGATGAAGATGCTTTTTTAAAAAAATATCCATTACCTTGCTGAGATTTTCTAAAAAAAAACCTGCATCATTTCTATACCTAAATAAATAAATAAATGCATAATTACATATTTTTTTTAAAAAAAACCACCCTTTAAATAAGGTGCATTCTGAAGTAAAATGATAGAATCTCTCTCTGAGGATTTGGGACTAGGAGAGTTTTATCTAGTGGTGATGATGACATCAGACAAGGAACTGGGAAATAGTGAGTTTGTATTTGTATTTGTATTTATTAGATTTGTATGCCGTCCCTCTCCGAAGACTCGGGTCGGCTAACAACAATATAAAAAGACAATGTAAACAAATCTAATATTAAAAACAATTTTTAAAAACCCAATTTAAAGAACCACTCATACATACAAGCATACCATGTATAAATTCTATAAGCCTAGGGGGAAGGGAAATTTCAATTCCCCCATGCCTGACGACAGAGGTGGGTTTTAAGAAGCTTGCAAAAGGCAAGGAGGGTGGGGGCAACTCTGATATCTGGGGGGAACTGGTTCCAGAGGGTTGGGGCCACCACGGAGAAGGCTCTTCTTCTAGGTCCTGCCAAATGACATTGCTTAGTTGACAGGACCCGGAGAAGGCCAACTCTGTGAGACCTAACCGGTGGCTGGGATTTGTGCGGCAGAAGGTGGTCCCGGAGATATTCTGGTCCGATGCCATGAAGGGCTTTATAGGTCATAACCAACACTTTGAATTGTGACCGGAAATTGATCGGCAACCAATGCAGACTGCGGAATATTGGTGTAACATGGACATACCTTGGGAAGCCCATGATTGCTCTTGCAGCTGCATTCTGCATGATCTGAAGTTTCTGAACACTAGTCCTACCTTAGGTATGAAAGCCAGCTGAGTGATCTAGGGACAATTACTGTCCCTCAACCCAACTCACACCACATAGTTGCTCTTGTGAAGGAAAATAGGAGGGGAAAGATATCATGGATGGATCAGTACAACGGTGGGCTATGAGCCGGAATGCTAAATTGCTCTCGCCGCCGCGGCTCATAAGTTCTTGTGGGACCAACACGATTTTGCTGCTGTACCTGTGGAGAAAGCAAAATCGTGCACGGAGCTACAGGTGTGCCCCTTGTTTCAGCATGTGCGGTGTTGTGGTTGGCTCTGAGCCAGCTCCTGCTCCAAGGACATGCAGAACACGCAGAAGCAAAAGAACCCTTGCCGAAACACAGGCAGATTTGGATTCGGACTTACTCTTCCTCCATCACTTCTCTAGACGTCTCTTCTGGCGTTTCAACTCCCTGAGCTCCTCGTTGAACCATGGAGCTCTATGGGGTCCAGTGCCATGGAGAGGTCGCAACGGCGCAATCCGGTTGAGATCCTCCGCTGCAGCCTTGTTCCAGGCCTCAGCAAGAGACTCTGCCGAACTGTGGATGAGCAAATCTGGAATAACCCCAAGCGCCTTCTGAAAGCCCTCTGGGTCCATCAGGTGTCTGGGGCGGAACAACCTAATCGGTTCCGCCTCCCTGCGGGGAAGGATTGGAGTCAGGAAGTCAAGCCATAGTAGAAAATGGTCCGACCATGACAAAGACAACACCCTTAGTCTCAGACCATTACTCAATTGCTCAGAGAGGAATACCATGCCGGGTGCATGCCCCCCCTCATGACTCGGACCCTGTACTACTTGAGTCAGGTCCATGGCTGTCCTGTGCCAGTCCAGAGGTTTCGCTGAGTGATGGCAGGTTGAACTCCCCCAAGACAATAAGTCTGAGCAACCCCACCGCCAGCCCGGCTACCTCTTCGAGTAGCACAGGCAGGGCTTTTGACACACAGCTGGGAGGCAGGCATGTGAGAAACAAGCCCACCTGAAGTCCAACTTCACCAAGAGGGACTCACAACCCGCAATCTCTGGAGCAACAAGTCTATGCAGGCAAAGGCTCTCCCTGGCTATAATAGCCACTCCTCCCCCCCTTCCCTGGGGTCAAGGCTCATGCCATATCTGAAACCTGGCTAAGCAAATTTCAGAGAGAGGAACTCCTCCCTCTGGGCCCAGCCAGGTTTCAGTCACACATACCAGGTCGGTCTCCTCATCCAGGATCAAATCCCAGATGAGGAGAGCTTTATTTACTACCAACCTGGCATTGAGTAGCAGCAGCCTGATCCCAGGGCCAGAATTACACTCATCACCAGTGCCCAGGATTGAGCTCACGGAGCCAGAACAAAGGATCGTTATTAAGCAGCGATCCCTCATTCTACTGGAATGGCTAGCTCCGTGGCTCCCAGCATATCTTCTTCTCCCCAGCAACACCGGAATATTCCGACCCTCTGCCACCTCAGAGCTCGGTGCCCCCTCCCCTCCCGTCTCTCCAGTGTCAGGTAGGCTAATTAAATCATTCATACCATTTCCATTCGTTTCATCCATACCAAAATCCCACCCAGCCCACCCATAGCAATCACTCATTTCATACATATTATCACATCCACCCCAATTATCCATCAAATTTAACCCCCTCCCCAATTTACTCTAAAATTTACTCTAACATTGATATTAATTAATAATATTAAAATATATAAATTAATTATTAAAAAAATTAAATGAAAATATTTTTAAAATGTTAAGAATAGGGCAATAGTTTGTGTGCCAGCAGATATGGCTCCACATGCCAGCTGTGCCATAGGTTCGCCATCACTGCATTAAACGAAGAATCATACCATAAAAGCATAGAAACATAAAGACTGACGGCAGAAAAAGACCTAATGATCCATCTAGTCTGCCCTTATACTATTTCCTGTATTTTATCTTACAATGGATATATGTTTATCCCAGGCATGTTTAAATTCAGTTACTGTGGATTTACCAACCACGTCTGCTGGAAGTTTGTTCCAAGGATCTACTACTCTTTCAGTAAAATAATATTTTCTCATGTTGCTTTTGATCTTTCACCCAACTAACTTCAGATTGTGTTCCCTTGTTCTTGTGTTCACTTTCCTATTAAAAGCAGTTCCCTCCTGAACCTTATTTAACCCTTTAATATATTTAAATGTTTTGATCATGTCCCCCCTTTTCCTTCTGTCCTCCAGACTATACAGATTGAGTTCATTAAGTCTTATGCTTAAGACCTTCCACCATTCTTGTAGCCCGTCTTTGGACCCGTTCAATTTTCATGACAATGTGTTGTAAATAGCATTCATATTTATTCATATTTATTTTATTTATTTATTTGTATCCCACCTTTATTATTTTTACAAATAACTTAAGGCAACCAACATATAACCAACAAACTTTTCTCCTCCTATTCCTCCCCTCCCCACCCCCCAGAACAACAATCCTGTAAAGTGGATTGTGTTGAGAATGACCCCAAATCATTCAGCCAGCTTTAATGGCTAAGTTGGGACTTGAACTCATGGCCTCCTGCTTTCTAGCATGGTGCCTTCACCATTAGATCAAATTGGCTGTCAATTTGTGAATTCAAACAGCGTTTCTCTACATCTAAGCTATCTACTGGTGACGTATTCCAGTTTGGGGGATTTATTTCCTTTCACCATCTTTTTCTTCAGCTTCTAAAATGGCTTCCAGTGGAGCTTCACAAAGGCAGGCCAGGCAATTTTAAGCAATAAATAAATCTGTAGGAAGTCCATTACTATGAAGCGAATTGGAGAAACAGTAGGAGTGGATTCCGCTCCTATCAACTCTCTTTCATGTGGCCAAGCCTTCCACTCCCTAATGTCCTTCATTTTACTCATTTTACAAGTTAATGTATCAGTGGTTGAGAATATCCCATTCTGTGCTGTTTCTCTGAATGCTTCTATGTAATATGTGCCCCAGGGATGGAATTATTTCATTTTAAGAAGATTTAGCAAACTAATACAGCACATGCCAGCAACAAAAATGGCCTAATGTGCTAACTCGGAGAAATCCACTTTTATATTACAGCACTGAGATTAATGCCAAAGAATCTAGCTATGCGCTGCCACTTAAAAATAAGCATCGGAATAGGCCCAGAAATATCTACAAGTAATTACTGTGTGATATTATAAAACAGGGTTTCCTATCTATTACCTACTTCCTAGCTGATCAGGAGGAAATGGAGATTTTACAGTATCCTTCCCTGACCACACCCATCAAGCCACACCCATCAAGCCACACCCACAAAGCTACACCACACCCACGAAGCCACACCCACAGAATTGGTAGTAAAAAAAATTGAATCTCACCACTGCATAATGATCTCCCCAGAAGCTAGTTCTTTACAGAATCCCATTAAACAATTTCATCCCCCAGTCCTCGGAGAGGGGCAGCATACAAATCTAATATATTATTATTATTATTATCATTATTATTATTATTATTATTATTATTATTAGAAGGAGAAGGAGAAGAAGGAGAAGGAGAAGGAGAAGGAGAAAATTTTCTCCACGGAGTTCTGCTCATAGCAAAAAAAAAATTGATAAGTCATCTTCCATGCACACGTCACTATTTGCTACTTCAACTGTATCAAGGAGAACAGAGAAAGAAAAGGTTGGGCAGGTGGACTATTGAAAAAGCCTATTGTTGGCACATGGCCATAAAACTTTAGCCGCTTTAAACAGGAGGTTGCAGGTCAAAGCTTGGATTAGGCAGGAACACAAGTCTCAGAGCAAAATCTAAATATTCCTCAAATTTGAGAGAAAATTAATTGAATGCCAGGAATCTTATATTCTTACTTGCTGGTCATGTACTGCACTATAATCCTGAAAAAGGTAGACAGAGTTGATGATTGTAGCAACTGAAAGAGAAATCTCGGTGTCTTGGTGGATAACCAACTTAATACGAGCCAGCAATATGCAGCAGCAGCTTAAAAAGCCAACACAATCCTAAACTGCATCAACAGAGAGATACACTCTGAAAAATACTCGGAGAGTTAACTGGTAGAATTAGCAGTTGTTTATTCGGCTAGAGCTGACAGGGTTAACGCAAACTGGTTACAGTTAAAATCGCTCTAAAAGAAAGTGCCGCGGCTTTGTATTTATAGGGTTAACAAAGTAACAAACTCTATCTGACATGGTAACAAGTCTCCCGCCAAATGAAGCAACCAATCAGGACGGCTTAGGAGGCTCCATGCAGATTCTGAACTCTGGAACCTTCTTCATGAATATTTAACACACTCCAAGACTAGGGGAATGCTAATATCACTATATAAAGCCCTAGTCAGACCACACCTGGAGTACTGCATTCGATTCTGGTCACCTCAAAATCCTGATTGGGCTTTGTTAGAATGTCTAGGTAATATAATAAACCTTCAGCAAACTTTAAGTAGAGTTAATGTAGCAATGAGGGTTAATCAGTCAATAAATCAGACTTAGTATAAAATAGAACAATATTATTATATACAGTACAGAAAAGCAAAAAATAGTAGTTACCCAGTCCAGTCATACACATGTAATCCTAATAATGGCTTACAAACCAGGTTATCGCACATAGCAAGTGTACACACAGCAAATATAAATCTCTCTAGTACAGACCTGGGCAAGGGGCGGGCCGTGGGCCGCATCTGGCCCACTCACTATCTGTGACCGAGTTTATTGGTTGACGTCTGGCAACCGCAGTATTTAAGTCTAAATACTATTGCTATCTAAATGCTATTTATGATTAGATCGCGTGCATACGGTAAAATGAACTCCAGAGTCAATTATACCAGTGTAAAAGAGAGCAATTTGGATGCTATGAGACTAATGATTAAATCTATGAGAGCTGCACGTTCGCTTCGAAAAATTAAAAACCGGTCATTTATTTATCCCTTTAGAAAAAAAAATCAAACCGCCCGATCGAAAACACGGGGGAAATTCCTGAGCTCAGAACGCAGAACTAAATAGCGGGGGAGGAGAGACGGCCCCTCCTTTGAGCCGGAAGAGGAAATGGTACTTTAAAAGTGTTCATGGCCTCACTCTTAGCAACGCGGAGACCGGGGTAGCAAAAGAGGCGGGGCTTAGGCTTTGCTCTTTGGTTCCGAGGGATGGCAGAAAAGTTTGACTCCCTGTAAGAGCACTTGGAAAAGTTTGTGGAAAACATCCAGCAGCTGGGCATCATTGTCAGCAACTTCCAGCCTAGCAGCCAAGCGGGACTCAGCTAGAAACTGTGGGCTTGCTCCCTCCCTCCCTGATGCCTTCTTCCCATTCGGTATTCCCAAAGCGAGTGGGGCTGGTGGGAGTGGAAGCCCTGGAAATTGTAGGAAATAGTCACCGGGAGGATGGCGTTTTGTTTAAAATAAAACCCCAAAGTTTCACTTGTTATTGAATAGCAAATATTATTTGTTTGTTTGTTTGTTTGTTTGTTTCTTTATTTCTTTATTTCTTTATCTCTTTATCTCTTTATCTCTTTATCTCTTTATCTCTTTATCTCTTTATCTCTTTATCTCTTTATCTCTTTATCTCTTTATCTCTTTATCTCTTTATCTCTTTATCTCTTTATCTCTTTATCTCTTTATCTCTTTATCTCTTTATCTCTTTATCTCTTTATCTCTTTATTGATTTGATTTGATTTGTATGCCGCCCCTCTCCGGAGACTCGGGGCAGCTAACAGCAATAATAAGACAGCATATAATAATAATCCAATACTAAAAACAATTAAAAACCCATTATAATAAAAAGCATACAGACATACCATGCATAAAATTGTAAAGGTCTAGGGGGGAAAGGGTATCTCAATTCCCCCATGCCTGGCGGCAGAGGTGGGTTTTAAGCAGCTTACGAAAGGCAAGGAAGGTGGGGGCAATTCTAATCTCTGGGGGGAGTTGGTTCCAGAGGGCCAGGGCCGCCACAGAGAAGGCTCTTCCCCTGGGTCCCGCCAAGCGGCATTGTTTAGTTGACGGGACCCGGAGAAGACCCACTCTGTGGGACCTAACTGGTCACTGGGATTCGTGCAGCAGAAGGCGGTCCTGGAGATAATCTGGTCCGGTGCCATGAAGGGCTTTATAGGTCATAACCAACACTTTGAATTGTGACCGGAAACTGATCGGCAACCAATGCAGACTGAGGAGTGTTGGTGTAACATGGGCATATTTGGAAAGCCCATGATTGCTCTTGCAGCTGCATTCGGAACGATCTGCAGTTTCCGAACACTTATTATTATTTTAAATACATTAGCAACCAAACTCCCAGTAATTGTATGTTTGTTGGATTGGAGGGCGGGCTGAGGCTTAAAGAAGCCATTTACAAATCCTCTTGAAGAGTTTTTTTAATTTACTTTTTTATTGATTTTCATATTTTTACATCTTAACATTTCTAAACAGATCTAGTGTAGCATTTAGATTTATATACTGCTTTATCTATATCTGCACCCACATCTATATACAGTATTGGGTAGAACTGAGTTAATTATATTAGTCCGGCCCTCTAAAACCATCCCAATTTCTCATGTCGCCCCATGGAAAAATTAATTGCCCACCCCTGCTCTAGTACAAACTCCCCCCAAGAGAAACATAATTGGCTCCCTCTTATGGCCAACCAGCACATGTCTCTTAAAGGTAGAGTCTTAAACTTACATTGTTAGCCTATGTATTGCAACACCCAACATATTTGCATACAGTATACTAACAGCCTTATTATCAGGAGATGTCTTACTTTGGGGAAAACAGGGTAGTACAAAAGTATAAGGTGATGGGGATGCTCGAAAACGATCGGGGGGGCCTCACGGGGTCGGGTGGTTGAAAGGCGGCAGACTTCCTCTTCAACTGCTAGGGCTTTTTCGAGGTCTTGTGGCAATGAAGCAATCTGCTGATCGAGGGTTAAAGTGGTAGCATTAATAGACGCGTCCATTGCTGCTACCAACTGGGTGGACATCTCGAAGGCCCACGTCTCTGACAGTGCGGCCTTAAAAGTGAAATTTTGAATGGCCAAGACACATCGTTTAAGGTGGCCGTCTTTGACACCAAAAACCTGTCGGTCCAGCAAATAATCAAGATTGTCAAACTTGCAATAGAGGGCGGCGCGATGAAGCGCCGCAACGAAATCGTTAATAGACTCCCCCTCGGCCTGGTTTCGGTGAAAAAATGTGTAACGACGAGTGCATCGGGAGGGGGTAGGCGCATAGTGATCTTGCAGGGTGGATAGAAATTTAGGCCATGGCATGTCATGGATGGATGTGGGAGCGAACATGGCCAGCGCCATCTCAAACATTTTGGTGCCGCAAAACCCCAGGAAATAGGAATGCTTGCGAGCACCCAAAATTTTGGTATAACCATTTGAAATGAGGAAGCAGTCAAACCTCGCAACATACGAGTCCCATGTCTTGCCCACAGGATCGAAAGGAGGAAATGTCAGTTGCGTCGCCATGACGGTTCAATCTGTTTTTTGAAAACAGAGAATAGACACGACGTGGGGCGGGATCCTCGTCGCCAGTAATAAGTCGGAAGCTGGTCAGTGCGGAACTAGCTTTATTAACGGGTAACAAACTACATTACATAGAACAGAACCTGAAACCCACAGTTTGACAGGATATATATACCCCCGGGCCAAACACAGCTAACCAATAAGCATCCAGCAATTCTCCCGCCAAACATAATAACTTCCCTTAGTAACAGGGTAACCAATAAACAACGGTACACAATTGCCAGGCAGACATAACAGTTTGAATCCCACAGATTTAGTTGGCAGTGCTATAAGGGTTAGTTTTCAAGCGGATAAGGAATCAGAAGATGGCTTTGCAAATCGACACCTGCAGAATCCACTGTTATCAGTAAAAAGAGCCATCTGCTCTCCAATTCACACTAAAGCCATTCTGGAAAAAAAATCACAAAAGGCTCCATTCAAATGGTCTGAGATGATCAATCAGTTCTAAGGGAAACTGTTTATTTGCTTAAAATTTTTTTGG